>NW_021319083.1:32230667-32279652 GCF_001605985.2 Dendrobium catenatum
TTCATTTATAATTTATATTGAAATTTGAAATATAAACTTTTTTATTCATCCTTAGTGCAATAATTTTCTTTATCTTCATGTCTAAATTGACACATGTCTTTGATAAATTCTTATTATTCTCTAAGGTATATCACTTCTTAAATTATATGAAATTTTATATTTTTCTAATATTTTGCTTTTATTTGCATACCTTATTTCAATCACTTTCAAGATTAAAATATCAAATGAATTTCATACTTCTGCTTATATTTCTAATATTTTTTTCTTCTTCACTTTTTGATGTTGTCAAAAATGGGGAAAAATTATTTGTTTCGTATGTTTTTGTAGTGTTTGATTTTCATATGTGTGATTGATTTTTTTATTATTTTGTCTTTTGTGTTGTATAAAAAATTTTGAAAAACAATTTTTTTTTAAGTAATTCAAATGCCTCCTTATTTTCATGAGTTCATTAATTCAGGGGGAGTTTATGAGATACTTAGAACTTGAAATCCTACAAACAATAATTGTTTTATCATCATCAAAAAGGGGGAGATTGTAGAGAGAGTTACTATTTTCATGTTTTACATTCTTGCAACTTGTATTATTTTGATGATTTCAAATATTATTGTTTTATATATCTCCTAACACTTTTTGGAAGATTTGTTTTTTTGCTCTAGTATGTACTAATATTTCAGGAAAATCAACTCCAAGCGATGAAGACTTCAAATTATTCATTTGTAAATCATAAATTTTTAAATGAGAGGGAGTGATTGTATTTGAGTGAAAAATCACAACACACACTCTTGGGGGACAATTTTTGTAAATTGATTGTACGGGACAAACCTTATTCGTACGGGACGATCATGTCAATTAACCCCTCAGAAGAGCAATGGATCGAACAGGCGGGTAGAAAATTTTCTAGTCCTAATCGTCTAGGACGAATTTAATATTCATCCCGGGATGAATGTCTCGGGATTCTCACCTTGCACTGTTCATCCAGACAAAAAATATGGTTCGTACTGGGAAGAAGCTCTCTATATGAAGTCGTACAGGACAAAATAAATTTTTGTCCCTGGACGAAGCTCTATGTATGAAATCGTACAGTACAAATTAAATTTTTGTCCCTAGATGAAACTCTCTGTATAACATCATCTTAGGACGAAACCTGTTCGTCCCAGGACGAACTGAACCAACTTACATCAGTTGGTTAGGTCCTGTAGAATTTTGGGAACCGACCTATGTAATAACCGTTTCATATCGGACGAACATAGTTCGTACGAAACGATGAGCGTGTATGAACATAGTTCGTACCAATATACATTAGGATCATTTCCGACACTTAGTAAAATCGTCCAGGATGATCCACGATCGTACGAGACTATCCACTGCGTACAGAATTGAAAACTTGGAGTTATTGGGCAGTTTTTCTTGTCTTTTATATATATAATTCAAATTAGACTGCCACCCAATCTTTTTGCTCATTGATCTTTTTGCCTATTGGAAGAAGTGTAAAGGAGATAGTGAGAGAGAGCAGTCAAAGAAGGATTTCTACCACTGGAGCGTGAAGATTTTGCATGGTATTCAAAGGTAAGATTTCCTATTTGTGATTTGAGATTACTTCACTCTTTTTCTTTCTTCCTTCTCGATTTCTTGTGAAGAGATCTGTCAAGGAGATCCGGTTCTCTGACGACACTAGGAGAGTGTGAAAGAACGAAGGGTTCTCTGCCCACACTAGGAGAGTGTGAAAGGATGAAGGGTTCTCTTCCCACACTAGGAGAGTGTGAAAGGACGAAGGGTTCTCTGCCCACACTAGAAGAGTGTGAAAGGACGAAGGGTTCTCTACCCACACTTGGAGAGTGTGGAAGGTCGAAGGGTTCTCTGCCCACATTAGGAGAGTGTGAAAGGATGAAGGGTTCTCTACCCACACTAGGAGAGTGTGAAAGGACGATGGTTCTCTGCCAACACTAGGGAAAGTGTAAAAGGATGACGGTTCTCTGCCGCACCGGGTAGTGGTGAAAAGAGTGTTTGTAAAGGCTTCTCCGCCTTGCTGTGGGTGCAAAAGGAGAGACACTATTGGTATTAGTGCAATACTCAGAGGGTGCCTCTGGGAGTGGATGTAGGTTAGGTTTAGACCGAAACACTATAAATCGTGTATCTTTTTATTTTACTCCTTTTTATTTTTTGTATTTAATTTTGTGTTTTAAAATTGTGGTTGAAAAACTTTTTATAAAAATTCATTAAAGTTTAATTTCGGTTAAATTTATCAAAAGAGGGAAAATTTTTAAATACCAATTAACCCCCCTCTTGGTAGCTTTGGGACATTAACATAGGTTTAACAACCTATTCACTAGACTCAACATCCCTTACTGCACTTTATTTATAATTTGCATTTTTACATTCGTTATAATTGCTTAGTGAAAATCATATTCTAATTCTTTATTGAGCAAGTTAAAATTTCATCACTTATTATTGCAATCATGTTTTAAGAATTCTCTTATGCATCAATTTAATTTTCTTGTTTAAAATTTAAAAACTTAAAAAAATATTAGAATTCATGTTTAAGATTATTAATTTATTGTAACAAATTTCTAATTCACCCCCTCTTGGCGCATCTCATACTTTCAATTGGTATTAAAGTGGGGTTTTAAAAATAGTGTTTTAGAAAACCTTAAAAAATTGATAATGGCTCATTTTTATAATTGTAATACTATAGAGGGCTATTCTATAATATGTCCGCCTTTTTTTTGGCAATATTCTATTTGATTTCTTGAAAATTAAAATGTCTACTTTTTTACAAACTATAGACTATCGTATGTGGATGATGGTTCAAGAAGGTTATAGTGCAGCTTTTAAACTTGTGAATGGCATGAAAACTCAAGTTCCTTTTAGTGAATAAAGCAATGAGGATAGGGATCTGGCGTAATTAAATGTGAAGTGCTTAAACTTTTTCTTTTATGTATTAAAATCTGAGGACTACATGAGAGTATCTACTTGAGCTACTGGTATAGAGATTTGGGATAGACTGTGCATCTCATACGAAGGAACTAGTGAGGTTAACCTATCAAAACTTAACATTCTATTGCAGGATTATGAACTTTTCCATATGAAACTTAGAGAAACTATATCTGACATGTACAATAGGTTCACCCAAAAAGTGATATCCTTGCATGTATTAGGTAAAGAAATTTCTAATTCTAAAAAAGTTAATAAGATTCTTAGATGCTTACCAATCTCCCATGATGCTAAAATTACTACAAATACTAAATCAAAAGATTTAAACATTTATTCTATCAATAATTTTCTTGGGTCACTCATTGCGTACGAGCAAGGAGTGAGTCAAAGGTAAAATGATGCTGGACAAAAGAAGGAGTGGATGGTAGCATTGAAAGAAAACAACTCAAAAAGTAAAGTTCTGCAGTGGATAAAGAAGATGACATAGCCTAGATGACCCGAGAGTTCAAGAATTTTTTGAAAAGAAAACAAAGGTGTCATCAGAATAACTGGAACAAAGGTAAAAGCTCAAGAACTACTAAAGTCTCATCTAACACAATTTGTTTTAAGTGCAGGAAACCAGGTCACCTCCAGGCTGATTAACCCAACATAAAGAGTCAAACAACTAAGGAAAAGGTGAGGATAAAGCAAAAAATAAGAAAGGGAAGATGAAGACATAAAAGGCATTTTGGGCCGACTCTACCTCAGAATCGTCACAAGAAGATGCATAGAACGAGGTAACAAATTTGTGTCTAATGGCTAACGATAATATTGATCAATCATATTAAGATGAGGTATGTCAAATTTCATATGATGATTTGTTGGTTATTTTTGAGAAAATTCATTACTCATATAGAAAGTTAAAGAAAATACATGCTAGTCTTAATATTGAGTTTAATACTTTACAAACTGAGCATGCTAACTTAGTTAAAGAAAATTCTAATTTAGATAAAGATCACATGTCCTTACTTGATGAGTTTGATGCATTAAATAAGAAGAATATTGAATTAAATAATGCACATTATTCCTTAAAACCATCACATGTTGAATTAGAAAAGGAGTTTGCCAAACAAGAGAAACTTGCACGGGAGATAGATCACAATGAACATCTTTTAAAATGGGAAGTTGTGAGATATGAATATCAAAATAATACATTGAAAGAAAAAATCATGGCACTTAGAAAAAGATAAGACATCATCAACATTAGCCCAACCAAGCAAACCCCCGATATTGCATGCATCACACACCTTTAGGAAGAGACATCACCACCCACATAGGTTAGTGAACCCATTTCCCAGTGTTAGGTGCTTATGTTATGGCATGCTAGGTCACATAGCCTGTACATGCATGATTCACCATAGTACACACCTAGTATAGAGATCGAAACTGCATTCATCACAACATATCATGCATACATCTCATTCATGCAAGCATAAAAAGGAACCCAAACTCACTTAGGTTCCCAAATCTAACCCTTGAATGACTTTATAGGCGTGCTCTCACAAACGACCTAGTGAGAGCATGTGGTACCTGGACAGTGGTTGCTTGAGATATATGATTGGAGATATAAAGAAGTTCATAATTGTTGAGATCAGGACCGGAGGCAAAGTACTATTAGGAGACAATACCATAAAAAAAGTGGTGGACTCAGGTATTATTGGAAATACTAATAATTTTTTAATTGAGAATATTTTATTAGTTGATGGTTTAAAGTATAATTTATTAAGCATTAGTTAATTATGTGCAAAGGTTTAGACATAAATGTTTTTTCTGATAAATGTCTAATTAGTTTAAATGACAAACTTGTATTAGAAAGAAAATGAATAAATAATATTTACATGTTAGATCTTGATTGTATTAAAAATTTAAATTCACTTTGTTTAAAAAAATAATAGATGAATCGTGGATAAGGCATAGGAGACTATGCCATGTTATTCTGAATACATTTAGAAAATCACCTAGAAAAACCTAGTTAGAGGCATACCTAAATTAGTTTTCACTAAGGACCATCTATGTGATGCCTGCCAACTAGGAAAATAAATAAAATCATATTTTCTTTCAATCAAATATGTCAACACTTCGAGGCCACTAGAAATCCTTCATATGGACTTATTTGGACCCTTTGGCATAGCTAGCATAGGAAGGAAAAATTATAGATTTGTAATTGTAGACGACTTTACTAGATTCACTTGAGTAAGATTCCTAGCACATAAAAATGAGTCGTTTGAGGAATTTATTACTTTCTCCACTTGGATTCAACTAAAATTAAGATGCAAAAATTTCAAGAATCCTTAGTGACTATGGTGGAGAGTTTAAAAATAAAAGATTTGAATCATTTTGTCAAGAGATAGGAATAGAGCATAACTTCTCAGCCCCTAGAACTCCTCAGCAAAATGGAATAGTAGGAAGAAAGAATAGAACCTTGGTAGAAGCTGTTAGGGCAATTTTAGCTGAGTACACTCTTCCTTGATATTTTTTGGCAGAAGCACTAAACACAATGTGTTATGTCTTAAATAAGGTGAACATTAGATCAAGGTTGAATAAAACTCCTTATGAACTCCTTAAGGGTCGAACATCGAATCTTTCACACTTAAATGTATTTGGTTGTAAGTGCTTTATCTTAATTAAGGGAAAACTTCCCTTAGGAAAATTTGATTCCAAAGCTGATGAGGGTGTCTTCTTAAGTTATTTATCTATAGGTAACGCCTATAGAATCTTCAATAGGAGAACCCTAGTAGTAGAAGAGTTTACCCATGTAGTGTTTGATAAATCAGATAAGCCCTCTAAATCTGAAATTAAAGAAGAAGAAGTAGATGTAATTCAGGGTGTCAAAACTATGACCATAATAGAAAGGGTAGAACCTTAGGAAGACTTGCCTAGAGAATGTAGATACTTTTCTAGTCATCCAAAAGAATTAATTTTAGGAGACCCGTTAGAAGGTGTGAGAACTAGGTACATAGTTAGGAAGGATGTTAGTTATTCTTCATTCATCTCTATGATAGAACCCATAAATATTGATCAAGCTTTAGGAGATGAATTATGGATCCTAGCAATGTAAGAATAATTGAACCAATTCACTAGGAATGATGTTTGGGAGTTAGTCAAGAGACTTAAAAAATAAAGTGTATTTGAAACAAAATGGGTCTTTAAAAATAAGGTTAATAACTCAGGAACCATAGTAAGAAATAAGGCCAGACTTGTGGCTAAGGGGTGTAACTAAATTGAGGGGATATACTTTGAAGAAACCTTTGCCCCGGTAGCTAGACTAGAAGCCATAAGGCTGCTCTTAGCCTTTGCTTGCTTCAAAAGTTTAAAACTATATCAAACGGATGTAAAGAGTGCATTTCTAAATGGGCTAATTAAAGAGGATGTTTATGTTGAGCAACCCCCCCCCCCTGGGTTAGAAAGGTTAGAATTTTCAAATCATATATTCAAATTAAAAAAAGGATTATATGGGTTAAAGAAAGCACCTAGAGCCTTGTATGAAAGACTTAGCTCATTCTTACTAGATAGAGGATTTATAAAGGGTAGTGTGGACACCACTCTCATTCTATAAAAGGTTAAAGACAAAATTCTCATTATTTAAATTTATGTGGATAACATTCTATTTGGATCTTCAGATAAAAATTTATGGGATGAATTCTTAAAAATAATGGGTAATGAGTTTCAAATGAGCATGATGGGAGAGCTTAATTATTTTCTTGGCTTTAGTGTAAAACAATGGAAAGTGAAACATTTCTTAGCCCAAGGAAATATACTAAGGATATTCTGAAAAATATGAGATGGACAGTGCAAAACCTATGATCACTCCAAATGAGTTTTATGATTCAACTAAACAAAGTCCCAAATGGAAAATCAGTAGACCAAAAAAAATATAGAGGAATAATCGTTTCTCTCCTCTACTTAATTGCCAATAGATCGAACATAATGTTTAGTGTGTGCCTCTATGCACATTTTCAAGCTTGTCCTAAAGAGTCTCACATAAATGCAGTCAAGATAATCCTTAAATATATACTAGACACCCCAAACTTAGGAAATTGGTATCCTAGGCACAACACTTCTTTTAAAATCTTAGGGTACTCAGATTCTGATTTTGTAGGATGTAGGGTAAATTGGAAAAGCACCTGTAGCACCTGCCAATACATAGGACAATCTCTAGTTTCTTGGTCCAGTAGGAATCAAAATTTGGTAGCCCTCTCCACGACCGAGGCATAATATATTACAGTAGGAAGTTATGTTACACAAGTACAATGGTTGAAATAATAACTTCTTGATCTTGGATTACCCGTAGGAACCATCCCAATCATGTGCGATAACACGAGTGTAATCTACATTTCTAAAAATCTAATTCAACACTCTAGAACAAAACATATAGACCTTAAACACTTCATAAAAGATCATGTAGCTAAAGGAGACATAGAATTATAACACATAACTATAGGAGATCAATTGGCAGACATTTTCACAAAACCACTAGCCTACGACACCTTTAGCACTTTAAGGATAAGACTAGTTGTCATAGACATTCATGCATAATCCAAAACAAAAGAAAAAAAACAAAAAAAAAAAATAAATCTAAGGTGTTTCCTGATCATCACACACTCACCACACTAAGCTCATAATTGATAATTTTTCCATATCGTACTCTATGATCCACTTTTGTATTATATGATCTATCTAACTATAAAAATCATAACCCTCTTTTAAACGCACACCCAATCTTCAGTTTCTTCTCTGCATATCATACTATATAATTATCATAGTACGATACGATACACGTGGCTATGCATTCAAATTGTTTTGTACGATATAATTATCCTTCATACTGTATGATATCTCTTCTTTGTATTGTACGATCAATGTTAGTAAAATGGATTGGGATGGATTAAAGTTAGTTGGTATGATATAATTATTATTCGTATTGTATGAGCACCCGTACGTACTGTACAAACCTTTCATCAATGAACGTACTGATATCTCCTCAGAATTAATGCAATTCTTTCATATCGTACTATATGATACCGATCATACTATGCGATTTGATAACTTTTTCCCAACCGATTATCTAGACAACATAATTGCACATCATATTGTATGATCCTTGATCGTACTATACGACATCCCAAAAACTCTATAAATTTGAGGGCAGTTATGATTAGGGGTGTCAATTTCGGGTCACGGGTCGGGTTCGTGTCGAACCCGGAACTGACCCGGGTTCAAACGGGTCGACCCTAACCCGACCCGGAAAGGCAAACGGCACCCGAACCCGACCCATTTTTTAAACGGGTCGAATTTGTGAACCCGAACCCGACCCGTTTATCAAACGGGTCGGGTCCAACCCGGATTTTCTGGGTCGGATCCGGGTCTGGTTTTCGGGTCGTGTCAAAAGTTGACACCCCTGCTTATGATCACTTCACTCAAGTGTTAGCCACCTCACTCACTCTTACCTCTTCTCACTCAACGGAAAGCTCCAGTAAATGCGATTGACTCGTCCTAAGAAGCTCATCTTCCTCTTGCTATCCTAATTACCCGCTAAAGATGAAGAACCCTATCACCAATTCAAGGCATGCAAAATTACCACGTCTCGAATGTTGAATCAATCTGCCTTAAGTTTTGAGGTGATTATCTTATTTGTATATAATACCTTACAATTTCTCTTTACCCTAGCATTCCCTTATAATTCTAAATTTCTCTTTGAATTCCTTGCCAACCTCACTATTAATTTTTTAAAACCTAACCCTCACGTCCTTTTGTATGCCGCCAAAATGTCAAAATCACTAAGGTAAACCTCACCCAATATATTGGGCTTTCTACTGAAGGTCCTAGAGCTCATTCCTTCCTTACAAATTAATTTGGCTTGAGTGCTGCAAATCTAGTCCTTAGGAATATAACTTTTTACCATTACCAACCACTTGTCTAGTCACTAACCTAAAATGCCAAAATTATTCAACATGTTCTTCGAACTTCAATCATACCCAAAGGTAGAGATAGAATCCGCGTGATCCCAATCTTATCTTTTGCTACCTACCTCAATATGTTAAATACAAATTTGATGAAGCCGATTTAATTATTGATTATATTTGAAACATGACCATAGTTTGCCTTCCTACCACCCTTAAAAAACTCAACCTTGCCCTTGGCCACCTTATATGATACATTCATCGCCATAAATATCAATTAACCTATCCTAGTGAACCCAGCAATCCACCCATTATTTGTATGGATGCCTCCTTCCATATTTAGTTTCATTGAGTGCAACGGTAGGATGAGCCAGATTTTGATGAAGGAGGAGCGGCTGCTCCAACTGGAGATCCTATTCCACAAAAATGGCATGCACCACCCCGAGGACCTACACGAGCCTATCCTCACGAAGACCTACTTGAATGTTTTGACCAACTCCAAAGCCACCTAGATGCTCACATTCAAGAACAGTACCACCAACACGAGGAGGACATGTAGTGGTTTGGGGAAAACTTTTTTTTAATTAATGAATAGTTCACATCCATCCACCACTACTTCCAGCATCCTCCACCACCACCTGATCAGGATCATACTTTTTGAATTGTCTCTATTTTTGTTGTTTTTCTAAGTGTTGTTTGTTTCTTCTCTTTTTGACGATGTCCAAAGGGGAGAAGTTTATTGTGTGCTTTAATTAGTATGCATTATTTATCATGTTATTTTTAATTCTAATGAATTGCATTTTTTTGTTCCTATTTCTATTCATTATGTTTCATTTAATAAAAAAAATTCTTTACTAATTTACTTAATAATAACATTATTTGACATCATCAAAAAGGGGGAGATTGTTACAGTTCATGACCCCTAGTCTGAGATATTGATGATGACAAATAAGGTCGATTGAATTATTATTTATTAAATATTTTTTATTTCTACTCTTGTCTGTGAGTACTAACATTTGAGGGAGATCACAAATTACTCAAGACAACAAAAAGACTCAAGACAGAGTAGAGTAGGATTTGGAGTCTATAACCCTATAATTTTCTTTCTTTATTATTTTTCTATTCTTGAGTCTAGCTATAAAGTGTATGTAAAACTGAGCAACCATGCACACATAAGGGGAGAGGTTTTTTAAAATGAAGAAAAAATTTTTTTGTCGATCATACTGTACGAGTTTCAATTGTATTGTACGATCTACTCTGGTTCAATGGCTATCTATGAACAAATCATATTATATGATATATATCATACTGTAGAATGCATTTTTCATTAAAAACTATAGCCACTAGATTAATTTAAGTAATTCTTAATTCATAAATTTTGAACGATTATACTGTATAATCATATCGTATAATATGAGTTTTTGAATACTTACATTAACTAATATGATTAATCAGTAAATTAAAGATTAATTTCTGATTGGTTATCGTATTGTATGATATAGTGCAAACTGTACGATAACCGAGACTATTTTTTATCATCCCGAACTTTGTACCGGACAATCCCATGATTCTGAACTAATAGTACTGTATGAAGTGTGTCATACTATACAATGTATAGTGATTAGTTTTGGTCATCCCAGCATTCATCTTGTACGAATAGAATGAATTTACATTTCATATTGTATGATGTTATATCATTCTGTATGATATTATTCAGAAATAACAGTCTGTTCATACTCCTTCGTACTAGGATGATGGCTATGTTGAACTAATCGTACTATACACTCTTGGATCATACTATACAAACATAACAATTATATCAAAAATTTAGGGTTTCTTGGAGTTTGTTTTAAATATCTAAACTTTTGTTTTTTTGAGAGAATGTGTAAGAGAGGAATGTGACTAGAAGGTGATTCCTTGATAGAGAGATTTTTGAGAAGATTTTAGGTTTGTGAGAGGAGGGAGAAGGTGAGTTTGTGAGGTAGGAGTGTAAGAGAGATCACATGATTGATCCTAGCCTGCTGCACATTCCTCTTCCTATGGCCTAAGAAGATCTTGTGGAAAGCTTTCTAAGGGGGAGATCCTTCAATGTCTGTTTCCTATAAGGTACTCTACCTTCTCCAGGAGGGAGAAAAATGAGAAGGTTCACTATCATCACCAGGAGGGTGACATAGCTTTTGGTACTCCGCCATGCTAGGAAGGTGAAAGTGAGGTTTGTAAAGGCTTCTCCATCTTATTGTGGGGGCAAAAGAAGAATTTCTATTTAGTAGTGAAATTCCTGGAGTGGAGGACTCCGAGGAGTGGACGTAGGTCAACAGACCAAACCACTATAAACCTTATGATGTGAATTTTCCCTTATTGCATTTTATTTACATTTTGCATGTTTACATTCATTATAATTGCTTGGTGAAAATAATATTATAGTTCTTTGTTGAGCAAGTTAAAATTTCACCACTTATTGTTGTAATCATATTTTAAGAATTTACTACCGCATCAATTTAATTTTCTTATTTAAAATTTACAAACACAAAAAAAATTAAAAGTCCTGTTTAGGATTATTATTTTATTGCAACAAATTTTCAATTCAAACCCCCCCCCCTTCTTGGCGCATCTCATACTTTCAATCGGTATCGGAGAGGGGTTTCAAAAATAATATTTTAGAAACCTTGAAAAATCAATCATAACTCATTTTGGTAATTGTAATACTACGGAGGGTTATTATATAACCCGTCCACCTCTATTTAATAACATTATGTTTGATTTTTAGAAAATTAGAATGTCAAATTTTTTGCAGTCTATAGACTATCATCTGTGGATATTGGTTCAAGAAGGTTATAGTGCACCTTTTAAACTTGTGAATGGTGTGAGAACTTAAGTACCTTTTAGTGAATGGAGCAATGAGGATAGGGATCTGGCGCTATTAAATGTAAAGTGCTTAAAATGTTTCTTTTGTACATTAAAATATGAGGTCTACATGATAGTATCCACTTGTGCTACTAGTAAGGATAATTGGGACAAACTGTGCATCACGTATGAAGGAACTAATGAGGCTAAACAATCTAGACTTAACATTCTATTACATGATTATGAGCTCTTCAGTATGAAACCTAACTAAACTATCTCTGACATGTATACAAGTTTCACCCAAATAGTGATATCCTTGCATGTATTAGGAACAGAAATATCTAATTTTCGAAAAGTTAATATGATTATTAGATGCTTACCAAGTTCCTATGAGTCTAAAATTACTACAATTTTTGAATCCAAAGATTTAAATTTTTATTCTATTGAAAAATTTCTTGGGTCACTCATTGAATACGAGCAATGAGTGAGTCAAAGGCAAAATGATGCAGGAGAAAATAATAAGGAGCAGATGGTGGCATTTAAAGTAAATAACTCATAAAGTGAAAGTTTTACAGTGGATGAAGAAGATGACATACCCTTAATGATCTGATAGTTCAAGAATTTTATGAAATAAAACAAAGGCGTCATCAGAATACCTGAAACAAAGGTAAAAGCTCAAAAACTACTAAAATTTCATCTGACACAATTTCTTTTGAGTGCAGGAAAAAAAGGTCACCTCTGAGCTGATTGCCCCAACATAAAGAGTCAACCAACTAAGTAAAAAGGTGAGGTGAAAGGAAAATATAGGAAAGGGAAAAAGAAGACACAAAATGCATTTTAGGTCGACTCTGCCTCAGAATCATAAGAAGAAGAAGAAGCAGAGGAGGAGGTAACAAATATGTGTCTAATGGCTAATGATAATCTTGATCAACCGGATCAAGATGAGGTGTGTCAACTTTCATATGAAGATTTATTAGTTATTTTTGAAAAAATTCATGACTCGTATAGAAAGTTAAAGAAAATGTATGCTAGTCTTAATATTGAGTTTAGTACTTCACGAACTGAGCATGCTAACTTAGTTAAAGATAATTCTAATTTAAATAGAGATCATATGTCCCTGCTTAATGAGTTTGATGCATTAAATAAGAAGCATATTGAATTAACTGATGCAAATGAATCCTTCAAAACATCATAAGTTGAATTAGAAAAGGAGTTTGACAAACTAGAAAAACTTGTATGGGAGATAGATCACAATGAACATCTTTTAAAATGTGAAGTTGCAGGATATGAATATCAAAATAACACGTTGAAAGAAAAAATTATAGCACTTGAAAAAGATAAGACTTCATCCACATTAGCCCAACCAAGCAAACCCCTAGTATTACATGCATCACACAACTTTAGGAAGAGGCATCACTACCCACATAGGTTAGTAAACCCATTTCCGTATGTTAGGTGCTTCTCTTTTGGCATGCTAGGTCACATAGCCCACACGTGCATGATTCTCTATAGGACACGCCTAGTATGGAGACCGAAACTACATTCATCATAACATAACATGCATACATCTCATTCATGCAAGCATAATGAGGAACCTAAACTCACTTGGATTCCCAAATCTAACCCTTGAATGACTTTATAGGGGTGCTCTCACAAAAAACCTAATGAGAGCATATGGTACATAGACAGTGGCTGCTTGTGACATATGACTAGAGATATGAAGAAGTTTATAATTCTAGAGGTCAAGACTAGAGGCAAAGTAACGTTCGGAGATAATACCACCAAAAAAGTGGTGGGCTCAAGTATTATTGGAAATGCTAAGAATTTTTTAGTTGAGAATATTTTATTAGTTTATGGTTTAAAGTATAATTTATTAAGCATTAATCAATTTTGTAATAAAGGTTTTGATATAAAATTTCTTTCCCATAAATGCCTAATTAGTTTAAATGACAAACTTGTGTTAGAAGGAAAATTCAAATTCTCTTTGTTTAAAAAAAAATAGTAGATGACTCGTGGCTATTATATAGGAGATTGTGCTATGCTAATATGAAAACACTTAGAAATATCCATCAGAAAAACCTAGTTAGAGGCGTATCTAAGTTAGATTTTACTAAGGACCATCTATACGATGTCTTCCAACTAGGAAAATCATCATTTCATTCAATCAAAGATGTGAACACATCTAGGCCACTAGATTTCCTTTACATGGACTTATTTGGACCCATTAGCACAGCTAGCCTAGGTGGGAAAAATTATGGATTTGTAATTGTAGATGACTTCACTAGATTCACTTGGGTAAGACACCTAGCACATAAAAATGAGTCATTTGAGGAATTTAAGACTTTCTTCACTTGGATTCAACAAAAATTAGGAGGTGAAATTTCAACAATCCATAGTAACCATAGTGGAGAGTTCCAAAATAAAAGATTTGAATCCTTTTGTTAAGAGATAGGATAGAGCATAACTTCTCAGCCCCTAGAACACCTCAGTAAAATGGAATATTAGGAAGAAAGAATAGAACCTTGGTAGAAACTATTAGGGAAATTTTAGCTGAGTACACTCTTTCTTGATATTTTTGGGCAGAAGTAGTAAACATGACATGTTATGTCTTAAATAGGGTGAACATTAGATCAAAGCTGAATAAAACTCCTTATGAACTCCTTAAGGGTCGGACATCGAATCTTTCACACTTACATTTATTTGGTTGTAAGTGCTTTATCTTAATTAATGGAAAACTTCCCTTAGGAAAATTTGATCTCAAGGCTGATAAAGGTGTCTTCTTAGGTTATTCATCAATAGGTAAGGCCTATAGAATCCTTAATAAGAGAACCCTATTAGTAGAAGAGTCCACACATATAGTTTTTAATGAATCAGATAAGCCCTCTTAATCTAAAATTTAAGAAGATGAAGTAGAGGCAATTCGAAGAGTCAAAACTATGACCATAGGAGAAAGGGTAGAACCTTAGGAAGACTTGCCTAGAGAATGTAGATACTCCTCTAGCCATCCTAAAGAATTAATTTTAGGAGACCCATCAGAAGGTGTGAAAACTAGGCACAGACTAATGAAGGAGGTTAGTCATTCTGCATTCATTTCTATTATAGAACCCACAAATATAGATCAAGCTTTAGAAGATGAATTTGGATCCTAGTAATGCAAGAAGAATTGAACGAATTTACCAGGAATAATATTTTGTAGCTAGTCAAGAGGCCTAAAGAATAGAGTGTAGTTGGAACAAAATAGGTCTTTAAAATAAGATGAATGACTCAGGAACCATAGTAAGAAATAAGGTCAGACAAGTAGCTAAGGGGTATAACCAAATTGAGGGGATAGACTTTGAAGAAACCTTTGCCCTGGTAGCTAGGCTAGAAACAATAAGGGTGCTTTTATCTTATGCTTGCTTAAAAATTTTTAAACTATATCAAATAGATGTAAAGAGAACTTTTTTAAATGGGGTAATTAAAGAGGATTTTTATGTTGAGCAACCCCCTAAATTTGAATGCTCACAATTTCCAAACCATGTATTCAAATTAAAAAAAGGCATTGTATAGGTTAAAGCAAGCAACTAGAGCATGGTATGAAAGACTTAGCTCATTCTTACTAGATAAACATTTATAAAGGGTAGTGTGGACACCACTATCTTTCTACAAAAGGTTAAATCAAAATAGGTCTTTAAAATAAGATGAATGACTCAGGAACCATAGTAAGAAATAAGGCCAGACAAGTAGCTAAGGGGTATAATCAAATTGAGGGGATAGACTTTGAAGAAACCTTTGCCCCGGTAGCTAGGCTAGAAGTCATAAGGGTGCTCTTATCTTATGCTTGCTTAAAAATTTTTAAACTATATCAAATAGATGTAATGATAACTTTTTTGAATGGGGTAATTAAAGAGGATATTTATGTTGAGAAACCCCCTAGATTTTAAAGCTCACAATTTTCAAACCATGTATTCAAATTAAAAAAGGCATTGTATGGGTTAAAGCAAGCAACTAGAGCATGGTATGAAAGACTTAGATCATTCTTACTAGATAAAGCATTTATAAAGGGTAGTGTGGACACCACTATCTTTATACAAAAGGTTAAAGATGATTTTTGCATTGTTCAAATTTATATAGATGACAATATGTTTGGATCTTCAGATAAAAAGTTATGTGATGAATTCTCAAAAATAATGAGTAATAAGTTTGAAATGAGCATGATAGGAGAGCTTAATTATTTTCTTGGCTTTAGTGTAAAACAAATGAAAAGTGGTAAATTTCTTAGCCAAATGAAATACATTAAGGATATTCTAAAAAATATGAGATGGATAGTGCAAAAGCCATAAACACTCCAATTAGCTCTATGATTCAACTAGATAATGACCCGAATAAAAAATTAGTAGACTAGAAAAATTATAGAGGAATAATCAAATCTCTCTTCTTAACTACTAGTAGTCCGGACATAATATTTAGTGTGTGCCTATGTACCCAATTTCAACCTAATTATAAAGAGTCACACTTAACTGCGGTCAAGAGAATCCTTATATATCTACTAGATGCCTCAAAATTAGGAATTTGGTATCCTAGGCACAACACTTCTTTCGAAATCTTAGTATACTCTGATTCTAATGTTGTAGGATGTAGGGTAGAAATGAAAAGCACCTCTGGCACATGCCAATTCATAGGACAATCTTTAGTTTCTTCGTCCAATAGGAAGAAAATTTTGGTAGCCCTCTTCATGGTCAAGACAGAATATATTGTAGTAGAAAGTTGTGTTGCACAAGTACTATAGTTGAAACAACAATTTCTTGATCTTGGATTACTCGTAGGAACTATCCTAATCATGTGCGATAAAACGAGTGCAATCTGCATTTCTAAAAATCCAATTCAACACTCTAGAATAAAACACATAGATATTAGACATCATTTCATAAGAGATAATGTTGATAAAGGAGACATAGAATTATAACACATAGCTATAGGAGATCAATTAGCAAATATTTTCACAAAACCACTAGCCTATGACACCTATAGTGCTTTGAGGGTAAGACTTTATGTTATAGACATTCATGTGTAATAAAAAATAAAAAAAAAGTAACAAATAATAACCAATTAAAAAAAAATTATCTAAGGTGTTTCCTGATCATCACACACTCACCACACTATGCTCATAATTGACATTTTTTTCCACATCGTACTGTACGATCACTTTTGTACTGTATGATATATCAAACTAAATAAATCACAACCCTCTATTAAACCAATGCCCCAGCTTCAAGTTCTTCTCTGCATATCATATTGTACGATTATCATCATATGGTATGAAACATTTGGCTAAGCAATCAAACCATTTGGTATGATATAATTATCTTTTGTACTGTACGATATCTTTTATTCATACTATACGATCCACATCAACAAAATGGATTAGGATGAATTAAAGTTGGTTAGTATGTATAATTATTGTTACCCTAAACACTCGTATATACTATATGAACCTTTTTTTCAATGTTCGTACCAATGACTTCTCGGGATGAATGTAATTCCTTCATGTCATACTATACAATAACGATCATACTATACGATTTGACCACTTTTTCCTAACAGTTAATTCGGATGACATAATTGCACATCATACTATACGATCCTTGATCATACTATACGATATCCCAAAAACTCTATAAATTCGAGGGCACCTATGATCACTTACATCATTGCTTAGCCACCTCACTCACTCTTAGTTGTTCTCACTAAATGGCAAGCAATAGCAAGAGTGATCAACTTTTCCTTGGAATCTCGTCTTCCTCTCGCCATCACAATGACTATTTCTTGTCTGCCAAAGATGAAGAAGCTTATCATAAATTCAAGGCATGCAAAATTACCGCATCTCAAATGTTGAATCAAGCTTCCTTAAGTTTTGAGGTGATGAGCTTATTTGCATCTACTACTTTGCAATTTCTTCTTACCCTAGCCTTCCCTTATAATTATGAACTTCTCTTTGAATTCCTGACCAACCTCAATATGAATGTGAAAAACCTAACCCTCACCTCCTATGTCTGACGCCAAAATGTTAAAACCACTAAGGCAAACCTGGCCCAATATATTGGTCTTCCTACTAAAGGTCCTAGAGCTCATTTCTTCCTTACAAATGAATTTGACTGGAGTGCCGCAAATATAGTCCTTAGCAATATAGCTTTTTACCAACACCAACCACTAACCCAAAATGTCAGAATTATTCAACATGTTCATTGAACTTCGATCATACAAAAAGCTGGTGATAGAATCTGCATGACCCAAATCTTATCCATTGTTACCTACCTCATTATGTCAAACACCAAATTTGATGAAGCTAATTTAATTATTGATTATATCTTAATCATGACCTTAGTTCGCCTCCCTACCACTTGTAGAAAACTCAACTTTCACTTGGCCACCTCATAGGTTACATTCTTCATCACAAATATCAATTAATCTATCCTGATGAACCCAACAATCTTCCCATTTTCTATATAAATACCTCCTTCCATATTTTATTTCATTGGGGGCTAGAGCAGGATGAGCCATATTTTGATGAAGAAGAAGGAACGGCTGCTCCAGTAGGAGCTCTAATTCCCCCAAGATGGCATGCACCACCACGAGGACCTACACCGATCTATCCTCATGATGACCTAGTCGAATGTTTCAAGCTACTCCAAAGTCGTCTTGATGCTCACATTCAAGAACAACACCACCAATATAAGGAGAACATGTGGTGTTTGGGGAACACTTTTCTTATATTGATCAACAATTTACGTCCATGCACCACTACTTCCAGCAACCTCCACCTCCACCGGATCAGGATCCTACTTTTTCACTTGTCTCTATTTTATGTTATTTTTCTAACTATTTTTTGTTACTCCTCTTTTTGGTGATGTCAAAAGGGTGAGAAGTTTGTTTTGTGCTTTAGTTAGTATGTCTTCTTTTAAATTCCAATGAATTGCATTTTTTCTATGTTCTTATTATACTCATGATGTTTTATTTAATTAAAAAAAAATCTTTGCTAATTTTCTTAACAATAATATTATTTGACATCATCAAAAAGGGAGAGATTATTATAGTCCATGAACCCCTAGTATGAGATTTTGATGATGACAAATAATGTCAATTAAATTATTATTAATTGAATATTTTAAATTTTTGCTCTTGTATGTGAGTACTAACATTTTAGGGAGATCCCCAATTACTCAATACAACAAGAACACTTAATACTGGGCAGAGTAGGATTTGGAGTCTATAACCCTATAATTTTCTTTTTTAATTATTTTCTTTTCTTGAGTCTAGCCACAAAGTGTATACAAAATTGAGTAAACATGTTCACACACAGGGGGAGAGGTTTTTTAAATTGAAATAAAAATTTATGTCAATTATACTGTAGGAGTTTCAATTGTACTGTATGATTTGCTTTGGCTCAACGACTATCTATGAATAAATCGTACTATATGATATACATCATACTGTAGGACATATTTTTAATTAAAAACCTTAACCACCAGATTAATTTAAGTAAGTTCTTAATTCATAAATTTTGAACTGATCATACTGTACAATCAGTTTGTACAGTACAATTTTTAAAATAATTACTTAAATTAACCCCCCATGATTAGTCAATAAATCAAGGATTAATTTCTGATTGGTTATTATATTATATGATATAAATCATACTGCACGATCAACCGAGATTTTTTTTAACATCCCAAACAACATATCTGATGATCCCTTGATTTTGAAGTAATCGTACTATAAGAAGTGGGTCGTACCATACAACGTACGGTGATGAGTTTTGGTCATCCAACATTGCCTGTAAGAACAAAAAGAATTTACATATCCTACTATATGATGTTATATCATACTATACGATATTGTTCAAAAATAATTTCTTGTTTGTACTCCTTCGTACCAGGACAAAGGCTATTTTGAACTAATCGTATTATATGATCTTGGATCATACTGTATGAACATGATGACTATATTGAAAATTTAGGGTTTCCTGGAGCTTGTTTTAAATATCTAAACATCTATCTTTTTGAGAGAATGTGTGAGAGAGGAGCATGAATAGAAGGTGAGTCCTTGAAAGAGAGCTTTTGAGAAGATTTTGGGTTTATGAGAGGAGGGAGAAGGTGGAGGATCGGGTGGAGCTATTGAGTATGTGTTCGGGTAAGACAATTTCTACACTGTCTTATGAGCAAATGTTGATGAACAGATTCTCCATGGCTGATGATGGATATTGTAATTGGCTTAATAAGCTTAAGCTTAACAAGAAGGTGGAGATTTTCTGGTGGCGTCTTGGTAAGTCTGCAATTCCAACCATTCAATTTCTCAGATATCGTAGAATTTCTGTGAATGATTTGTGTGTTAGAGGCTACCAGTCAGCTGAAACTTATGAACATATTATGGTTCAATGTAAATATATGGTTGAAGTCATTGAGAAGATGCTTTATTCGGGTATTCATATTCCTATTTTTGAATCTCTAGAATGTTGTTTACAGGAGCTAAGGAGTCTAATAGCACAAAGTTCTAGTATTGTAAGAAATCTATTGCACCATTATTTACCTCTCTTGGAAAAATTAGAATGAAGTTAAGCATGAAAAAGCTGCTTTACCTTGCTCTTTGGTAGCTGTTAATGCTTTATCTTTAGCCATTACCAAATCTAGTCCATATCTAGCTAGCTGGGGTACTAATCTCCTTAGGGAGTCTCAAAATACTTGGTTCCCTCCACCGAAAGATTGGATTAAGATTAACATGGATGCTTCATTGCTTAGTTCTAATCTTGCTGGACTTGGAGGAGTCTTCAGAGACTATAAAGGTAGATTCATCCTTGCATTTGGGAAGAATAAAATCCACTGGGATATTGCTCAGTTTGAGTTGGAGGCTGTAATCACGGTGAGGGAGTTCATTAGGAGTTGGATGCTTGAATGCAAAGGGGTGATTATTGAGAGTGACAACATCAACATTATTACATTCATTCAAGATTCTTTAAAGAAGAAGAATTGGCATGTGGATAGTTGGTAGGCAAAGGAGTTCTTTTTCTTAAATGACTTCAATAACGTAGTTTTTCACCATGCTTATAGAACTTATAATAAAGTAGCTAATTTGTGTACTACTATGGCATTAGATAATAGTTTCTTTTTTGATAGCCTTTCTTTTGATTACATTCCATCCTTGTTGTTGAACTTAATCAAGGAGGAATGTGATCCTTATATCAATTGTAATTAGCTTCTTTGATTCTTAATGCAATTTGATGCAATTCTTAAAAAAAAAAAAGAGAGAGAGAGAGAGGAGGGAGAAGATGAGTTTGTGAGAGAGAAGAAGTGTGAGGGAGATCACATGGTTGCTCCTAGCCTGCTACACTTTGCTCCTACTGTGGCCCTAGAGGATCTTATGGGAAACTTTCTAAGGTAGAGATCCTTCAAGGTCCGTGTCCTCTAAGGTACTCTGCCTTCTCCTGGAGGGAAAAAAATGAGAAGGTTTCCTACCATCACCAAGAGGGTTACATAGCTTTTGGTACTCCGTCATGCCGGGAAGGTGACTGTGAGGTTTGTAAAGGCTTCTCCACCTTGCTGTGGGTAAAAAAGGAGGATTACTGTTTAGTAGTGAAATTCCTAGGGGAGTGGACGTATGTCAAGATACCGAACCACTATAAATCTTCTATTGTGATTTTTCTCTTACTGCAATTTATTTATGTTTTGCATTTTTACATTCGTTATAATTGCTTGGTGAAAATCATATTCTAATTCTTTGTTGAGCAAGTTAAAATTTCACCACTTATTGTTGAAATCATGTTTTAAAAATTCAATTCCGCATCAATTTAATTTTCTTGTTTAAAATTTAAAAACACAAAAAAATAAATAGAACTCCTATTTAGGATTATTATTTTATTACAATACAATTCCAATTCACCCCCTCTGTGCATCTCGTACTTTCAAGGTTAATGTGTGTTTATGGTTACATCCTCATCTCTGTAAGGAGAAGGTGTGAACAAATGATACACATGTATTGGATGGGCCTTTGGTTGATGTTGATAATGTGGTTCCTAACATAATGGTTGAAAGAAATGTTTCTAATTTGCAGGATTCTATTGAGACTAACATTCCTCAAGTGATTGTGGACCGCTATTGTGTAGGATGATTCTGATAAATCAATACAATGTGCATTAATTCATAAGGAGGCTTCTTCCATTCCTATTGTTGATCCTAATTATGACCAGGGTGAGAATTCTGCCTCTTCTTTTCATATGGAAGGTCATGCTTTGGACGAGCAAGGGTCGGACACTACTATAAATCAAATTATTATCCCATCTTCAGCTGTTATTTAATATGTTACTAATAATAATTTAATTGATATGGATGTGATTATGGTTAAGAATAATTTTTCTAATTTTGTTTCTACTCAATCTATTATTGTTGCTTATGATGAAGGACAAGGTGGCATGGTGGATAGTAATGTTGATAAAAGTAAATTGATTGTGGAGGTTGGCTGTAACTTTGAGGGAGATGAATTACAACATGAGGTTTGGCAGGAAGGTTTGAATTATGATAGTAAGCTTTTCTTAAAATTGCCCTCTTATAGTTATGCTTTTACTAATATTGAAGATATTGAGATTATGGCTAAATGCTTTGCTAAAGATGATAATGATACAAGTTACATTAAGTTTCATAGTAAGAGACGAATGAAGAAACAACATATCGCATTACAATCTCCTAGGATTACTCACTCGCATACTTCTCATTAAATTTGTTTTTTATGTTTAATTTTACTATTTGGAATGTTAGGGGCATTGGTTGTATAACTTCTAGATTATGTGTTAAGAGTTTATGTCGTATCCATAATATATCTATTTTTATTTTTCTGGAGCCCCTTATTTCTTTTACTAAGTTAATTAGCACCTCTCGCTTTTTGGGTTTTAATTATGCTACTTTGAATGAGGCTAATAAGATCTGGGTTCTTTGGAAGGATCTTGTTAAAATTGATGTTATTGGTGACTTTGTTCAAGTGATGCATTGTAATGTGTTGGTTTTTTATTTTCATTATTATGCTTCTTTTTTGTATGTTGCTTCTTCCCGTTACATTAGGAAATTTCTTTTGGATCAAGTCATTAATTTTCATAGTATTGGCAATTTATCTTGGCTTATTAGCAATGATTTTAATGTTATTACTAATCCTTCTGAGAGGATAGGAGGCTCTTCCCCTTCTTATTATTCTATGGAAGATTTTAGTAATATGATTTTGGATTGTAATTTAATTGATATTGGTTTTTCTGGATATAATTTCACTTGGACCCACACTTAAGTAAACATTTGGATCATTTTAAATTACAAGCTTAGGAGGAGGTTTTTTGGAAACAGAAAGCTCTGGCTAAGCACCTAGTTGAAAGTGATAATAACACTAAATATTTTCATGTGTTGTTCAAGAGGAAAAAGTTTAAAAATTGTATTAATAAAATTAACCAGTAGGATGATTCTATCACTAAGAATACTGTCAAAATTGCTAATTTAGCTATACAGCATTTTTAAAATCATCTCAATATGAATTTTTGTTTGGCTTTGATCGATAATCATTCTTTTATTCATAGCTGTATATCTAAAGAGGAGAATGAGTCTTTTTATAAACCTCCTTTTGAGAAAGTTAAAGAGACTATTTTTGGTATGAATAATGACTATGTGGCTGGGCCTGATGATTTTACCACTTAGTTTTTTTCAAAAATCTTAGCACATTATTAATAATTATCTTTTTTTGTTGTTTTGGATTTCTTTGCCGGTAATTTTATCCCTAAGTTTTTTACTTCTACTTCTATTGTGCGTATTCCCAAAAATAACTCTATTAGTACTTGGAATGATTTTAGACCTATTAGTCTATGTACCTTTTTTAATAAATTGATTTCTAAAATTCACATGAATCATCTCACTTCTATTTTACTGAGAATTATCTCTCCTTTTAAGATGGGGTTGTGAAAAGGAGGGTCATTGAAGATATTATTTTGTTGGCTCAAGAAATTTGTCAAGACTTGGATGTTAAGGTGAGAGGGGGTAACTTGATTTTTAAGCTTGATATTGCCAAGGCCTACGACAATATTTGCATTTATTCTATTATTTTGAAATGATTAGTGGCTTATCTCTTAACAGAAACAAAAGCTATTTTATAACTTCTAAGAGAATTCCCAATGATCGTATTTTTGCCATTAAAGTTTTAACTTATTTTATGCATAGTCAATTACCCGTTAAGTATCTTGGTGTCCCTCTTTTTAAAGGTAGAAAGAAAACCTTTCTCTTTGATGATCTTATTACTTCTATTCAGATTAAACTTTTATCTTGGAATTCTAATTTTTTTAGCTTTGGTGGAAGTGTTACTCAAACCAAAAGTGTTCTCTGCTCTTTACTGATTTATAGTTTTCAAACTATTCTTTCGAGTCAAGTGGTTTGCAATTGAGTGCATAAGCTTATCAATAAATTTTTTTGAAAGGTACTTCTACTAACTCCAAAATTACCTGGGCTACATGGGATAAATGATGTAGTGTTTTTGCTGAAGGGGGTTTAGGTTGTAAAAAATATGAATGGTTTGGATATGGCTTTTTCTTTTAAATTATGTTATAATTTTATTGCTAAAGTGAGCCATTAAGCTAATTTTATGTTTGTTGGCTACTGTCTTGATAAGCACCCTACTACTTGTCATTTTAATCAAGATGATTCTAAAGTGTGGCAGAAGCTTTGCAATGTTAAATGGGCTATTGAGCCCTTCATTTCTTGGGGTCATGGTGAAGGTAATGCTTTCCTTTGGCAAGATCATTGGTTGGGTAAACAGCCTTTTGATTCCATTTTGAATTCTTCCTCCATTGTAGCTATTAAGTTTAATTCTTTCTTTTATAATAATTATTTGGATTGTGATAAACTTTCTAATGTTATTCCTAATTTTATTATTCATCAAATTTTGAATCTTCCTATCAATATTGCTTCTAAGGATATTATTTTGTGTGAGTTGTATAAAGACGGTGGTTTTCACTTAAAGAATGCTTGGCATGCTTTTAGATCTTGGAGGAATATTGATAATATTTTCTCTTTGATTTGGTATAAAAGCATTTCTTCTACTGTGGCTATTTTTGTCTGGAGAATCCTAAATAAGTTCATTCCCATGGATGATAATCTCAGCAAAAAAGGTTTTATTCTGCCTTCCAACTGCCAATATTGTTACCTTATTGAGAATATGCATTATATTTTTATTTCTAGCCCTATTTCTACTAAAACATGTGTTTATTTTGAAGACATGTTTCAGTTGAACTATTTTAATGCTCATTTGACCCTTAAATCTATGCTTAATGCTTGGTTCATTAATTCTAAAGGGCATAATAAAAATGTTATTCCTTCTCTCATATTAGGGTACTTATGGTTGGAGAGGAATAATTCTCTTTTCAATGGTGTTCAAATGAATCATCGTAAGGTTATCCAGAATGAGAAGGATAAGGTTTTGTCTCTTATATCTGTTGAACTACTCTCTTTTAAGAAATTTAAAAACAATTATTTTGTTGTTCTGCTTTAGGCCTTAGTTTGGAGGGTGGTCATATTGCTAATATAGTTTTCAAACATGAGGGTGGTCATATTACTAAAGAGTCTAAATTTCTATAAGATGAATGTGGATGGTGCTAGAATTAGTTCATTTGTGGGTTGTGGTGGGGCTATCAAAGATAGTAATGGTAGTCTTATTATGGCCTTTGCTAGTCCTTTACCGAATGGTAATGTTTTCTATGCTACCACCATAGCTATTCTTTATGGTCCTAAGTTGTGTATTTCTCTTAATTAACTAATATTATTATTGAGGTTAATTCTGATTATAATTTCCAATTATTGTATTCTAGTGATCATACTTGCTACAAACTTGATCTATTTTATCATGCGAGGGAGATTAAGAATTTGTTGATTTTTTTAAATTATTTTTTCTATCATATTTATAAGAATGGTAATGCATATGCTTCTTGGCTTGCTAATTGGGGGTGTGGTTTAGAGTGTTTCTCTAATTTTAATGGGTCCACCATTCTAATGGCTTTGAAAGGTATTCTTAGACTTGATGTTATTAGTTTACCCTATGTTAAAATTTAAGATGTTTGTTTTGTTTGTTTCATCATTCTCATTTTCTTTGGAAGCTTTTTCCTTGGCTACTTTTTGGATGCCCTATGTGGTTGTGTTGTCTACTATTGTTTTATTTTTGTCTGGCTAGTTTTAATTTTTCTCAGTCTGGTCAGCCTCTCATTACTTTCTACTATTTTTTGGTGGGTTTTGTGTTAACTACTATGATGCTGGGAGCTACAATTTCTACTTCTTGATTATCAGCTGGGATGTTATTTTGGTTGTTCCCGGGTTTGTTTGGTTTTTGCTTTTTTTTTTCTTCCAGTCGGTGTATGGTGCTTACTTTATATTAGGTTTTCTTAATGGTTGCCTGGATTGGTGGTTTTATGTGTTCGAATAAATCGTATACCAAGTGGGTCTGACTTTTCTCTGGATGTTTTTGTGGTTCACTATGGCTGTCACCTTTTTATTTTATTATTTTGTTTTATAGTTGTTGAATTGTAGCTGTTGTTTCTATATGGCATTGTTCACTTTAGCTGAGTTTTATGTGGATCTGGACTTGAGCTGTGATTGCACCAGTTATGTTGCTGATGGTTTTCCTAATTCTTTCTCTCCTACCTTTAGATGGTCGTATAGTTTGGCTGGGGGTATCCATAGAAGTTTGATTGAGTTTTGGGGCTATTTTAGTTATATTCTGAGTATGAAGGTTGTTGGTTTGCTTTTGTTTGTCTCATGTGGTCTTTTGAGTTTTTCTTGGTATCTGGATTACTTATTTTTGCTAGATGGCTTGGGGCTCTTTATTGGGCTGGTTGTTGGTGTTAGCCTGGGGTCTTTGTGCTAGTCTTCTGTGAGCTTGGAGTTATGTAGTTCAGGGCTATTTGATAGGGAGTTTTTGATTGACCCTTATGGTAGGATTGAGTGGCATGTTGATTACCTTAGTGAAGTTTTATGGTTTAATGTTGTTTATATCTATCCTGAGCTCTGTAAGTTTATATCCTTTATTGGGTTTAATGTGGTGGAAGGGCTTGTATCATATATTATTATGCATAATTTTCTCTTTTTACTTTTGTTCTGCCTTTAATTTAGGTATCTTTTTTGTGCTATAGTTTTTTGTTTTGCAGCCTCCTTGAATTTTAGGTGGATTTTCTTATGGTTGTGGTCATGTTTTTTTTTTTAGCAGAAAGATTGTGCTTCAATTTCATATTTATATCTTTCTTTTTTGGATGCTTGTCTATAGCATCATTAGCATGTTACTATGTTGTTTTATATTTTGTCTTTGTGGAGACTATCAGCTTATAGGTTTTCATGTCATTTGTTCTGTAGCACGTTTGAGCATTAGAGAGCTGAAGGTCTCCCTTAAAGACCATGTATTCATTTTTATTAATTAACTCGTAGGCCCCTCCATGGGTTCTAACAAAAAAAAAATGAATTTTCAAAGTTTTGTGTTAAATTATGACCCTGAACTTTAAAATTTTAATTCACCAAGATACATTGATTATTAAAACCTAAAATAATTAGGGTACGTAACAAACATACCCAAATATATATTATCCAAATTTGAGCTCAATTGGACCACTAACTAGGGAGTAATTAAGTAACTTTAGTAGGAATTCAAGAATAAATTATACACTAAATAATGGTCAAAATATTTTGAATTTAATTTTAAAAGAAACTTGGGCTCAATATGGTTCCAATTAGCCCAAAATCTCTAAATATGGATAAAAATTATATTTTTAGAGAATTTCTAATTTTTTAGCATTTATATAAAATTTTATTTCATTTAATTCAAAATTATGAACGACTATAATCATTTCTAATGATTGGGCAATGGAATTAAAATGTTTGCGACGATGGCTTTCAAGTTGGTGTCAGCACCAGAGCAAAGCTATAGTTCTACTTATCCACATATAGAGTAGCTAAGGCTTATTTGAACTGCACCAGATTGGATTAACAACCAAGATCATGCAAGTGGTCTGTCAAATGGCATGGCTTCAGAAACTACCTTTTATGTTGCATAGTTTAACCCTATTTGGAACGTCTGAACGAATTACAAGCATGACAAGATAGCTCAGATAAATCTAAAGCTTGTAGTTCTAAAAATAACTAGAAATTCAAATGCTCATAAATTTTTCTACTCTCCTCGAAATGAGAATAAATTTTTGGGGGAGTTTCTTGATATCCTAAGGCTCTATTCCATGGACTTGGGAGGCTACATGCATTAAGATCTACAAATCTTTGGGAATTAAATTTTAAACCTTTAATTGGAAAATACATCTATACAATAGGTGGATCTTCTTATTTTTATACTTTATCAACTATTGGAGATGTCCTATAAAACTTTATTGAATACTCCAAGCTTTAAAATCCATTAGATTGGATGTTGCTTAGCATGGATCACTTCCTCTCTCTTTCTCTTTCTTGGAATTTAATTACAGAGATCTGGAGATAGTGAAGGATGGGGAATTCTTGTGGCAGTCTTAGAGTAATTCTATGAATCTTATGGATGTAATGAACTAACCGTCACTATATAAATTTTAGGGTTATTTATATGAGAAATAATTTTAATTCAAGGGCCTAGATCATGCTACCCAAGCAATGGCCAGCCATCATTTTAGTTGGGGTTTGTCCAATAAGATTCAAGGGAACATTCAGGAGAGTTTGAGATCCATTGGATAGCTGGCTAATCAGTTAGTATTGAACTAATGATTAGAGAGGGTTTATTTTAATAAATTTTTCCACATCATTAGTCCATATGGCTGGAGCTAGCTCTTACATGTTAAAGGAACATTTTAGAGCATAATTTAAGATTTATTTGGGTCCAATTTTGAATGGGATATCAATCATCCTGAGATTTTTATTTAGGAGGGTTTAGTTTAGCCCAATTAGTTAACCTAGGTAAACAATGGGGTTGGGTTTGCTCTGTTTGATGCATGGGGTAAAGGGACACCTACTACAGCCATTTATGCAAATTAATTTTATAAGGGTTAGATTTTGATTCATAAAAACCCCTTTGGAGACACTTGGTTTAATCTATATGGCTAAACCAAGTAGGCTTAAGGGTTGAAACTTATTTGATAGACTCATGGGGACCCCCACGACATATCCCCATGAGTATGGATACATTAATTAGGTTAAAATTATTGGTTTTAAATGTTATAAGTGTTTATGTGTATTTTGATCAATCCTGATTAACTTGGTCAACCATAGTTATCCATGGGTCAAAAGTGGAGTCCAACTCATTCTAAATGTGATTTAGATCTTATTGGAGTAGGTTGCATAAAATATTAAGGTCATTTGGTGAGAAATGCAAGTTTTAGGTTTTATGGGACCCCTTGATCAACCATGGTTGACTTGGTCAACAAAGGTTGATCAGATGTTGGGATGGGTCCAATCCATTCTAATTGTTGTTTTGAATTTGTTGGATGTGGTCCCAAGATTTGGTGAGGTCCTTATATATGAAATGTATTTTCAATAGCTTAAGGGGATTTTTGGTAAACATGGATTGATTTGGTTAACCAGGGTTGGCCATGGTTTGGGGTTAGATTTAATGCATTTCAAATCACATGTAATACATGTTAGAGGTGGTTTTAAGGTTTGGTTTGACTAAGCCATGTTGAAGTTTAAAGGAAATTAAGTTTCTTTGAGGTTTGGAGTTTTAGGGTTTTAGTTTATATGGCCAACCATTGTCCACCAAGGGTTTAATGTTTGTTCAGTGCATCATGCTAATCACAATGATCATGATCTATAGATTTAGAGAGTCTTTCAAGGAAAAAAATCATAATAAGCTAAGTTCAGTGGTGTAGGCTATAAATATTTTAACATTTTACAAACCAAAAATATTTTTCATATTGTATGGTTAGAGGGCTTGGAAGGCCTCCAAACTAATGTACATGATCCAAGTTACAATAATAATCAATTTGAAACTTTCCAATCATGAATCTAAGGTTATTTGGTTGGGTTATAAGGTGATTGAAAATTGTCCAAAAATAGGTTATAAACTAAGATGTTTTGGTTTTGGTTGTGAGCATTGAATATTGAGGTTTGGATTTTTCATTTGAATTGCAAAGTGGAATTAATGTAGATTTGATTTGATCAATGATTTAGAAGAGTTTATGATTTGACATGCTCATGTCTTTAACAATCATTAATGATTTTTAGTGATTGAAAAGATGATAAGGTGACAATCACTAGTGTTTGTCTACTACAGGATTTAAAGTTTAATTTTGCAATAAACTATGAATTAATTATAAAGGCCAATGATTAAGGTTATTTTTTATTTTGAATTTATGATATATTTGAAAGTAATTTGGTGATTATCAGATGATCAAATGACAATAAAAGGCTGATTGTCAAATGATGGATTTTGGGGTCAATTATCTGATCACTATGCCAAAGAACAATGATAGTTTAAATTTAAAAAAGGGTGTTTCAATGATTTGTGTGTGTGGATTGGATGTTTATTTTAGGGAATTGACCGTACTCAAAAATTAGGTCAATAAATAGATCCCCAACGAGTGTGATGAATTAAAAAGTAAATTAAATGTGTTAGCGTTGACTAAAGCAATCAATATAACTTAAAGAGATTTCAATGATCAAGGCATTAAACGGGATAATCCTAAGAAGAGAATATGAGATTTAAATTAGAATGGCGCATGCTGAGCTTTCTCCACCATTAGTAGATTTAAATTTGATAAAGTATATAGGTCTCCTTTCTAATCTATAAGATGGAATGACAATACAAAGGAAATTAAACATATTTTAACAAACTAAAAGGTATCATTTTAAAAGTTCATGAGGGTTGTTAAACCTTTTTGAACTAGTCCGAGGCTAACTAAAGAAAGGGGGGGGGGGGGGGGGGGGTTGAATTGGATATTTTAAAATTTTCTTAATGGAAATAAACAATTTTTTTTTTAATATTTTAAAACAAATTATTTATGCAGAAAAAACACTAATTCCTTAATAACAAAAATCAGAGATTTCAACCATAGAACAAATCATAGAATAATGCAAAAATTAAATGCAAAAAAATAAATAGAAAGAACACACCATATTTATAGTGGTCCAAATAGCTTGATCTGCATCCACTCCTCGAAAACCTCTATTATAAGTATTGTACTAAAGTAGTGTCTCTCCTTTTGCCCCAAAGCTAGGGCGAGAAGCCCTTACAAAATCTTTTCACCAACCCATTGAGGCAAAGAGCCTTGAATCCTTTTAATCCCTTCTGGAGTAGGCAGAGAATTTGGAAATACTTTTACTCCCTCTTAGAGTAGGTAGAGAAACTTGGAATCCTTTTTCACCCTCTTGGTAAAGGTAGAGAACCTAGATCAACTGCAGATCAAGATCTCCTGCAGAGACACAATGGAACAAGAAATGTAACTTAAAGAAATGGTGGGAACCTTGCTTGGAGCAACCTTTATGAATCCTTTATAACTCCCCTTAATAAGGATCTCTCTCTTTCGTAAGCTCTCTCTCTTCCTTCTCTAAGCTCTCTCTCAAATTAACTCCACGTCAAAAGATTATCTCCAGGGATAATAAGAGATGAAATTGAGAGCCTTGAAAGTAGCCCTAGGAGGTTGATTGCTTCGGATTTTCATATTTTGCTGGAAGCTGCTACCAATAGACTTAATACTTGGGGGAAGAAGTGCATTTCCTTGGAAGGTAAATTGGTTTTAATTAAATCAGCATTCCTTTCTTTGCCTCTGTTTTTATCAACTCTTTCATTAGTTCCTTTGAGTATTCTCAAGGAATTTGATAAGATGTGTAGAGGGTTTCTTTGGAGTAAAAATAACGGGAATGCTGGTATCCATTATGCTTCTTGGAATTTGCTTTGTAAGCCGAAGATTGAGGGTGGTAGGGGGTTGTTTTCTGTTGTGTCTAAGGTTGGTCCTCTTAGGGCCAAATTTGCTTGGAATTTTTACATGAAGCCTCATTCTTTATTGAATCAAATACTTAGAGCAAAGTATGGGGAAGATCTATGGTCGAAGTCGGTGAAGGGTGGAAGTTCTTCTACTTGTAAGATTATTACTATGGGAGCTAAATTTCTCAAAAATGTTGTTAGATGGAGAATTTCAAATGGGGACTTTATCAATTGGATGAATGACTCTTGGACATTAGATAAATGTATTGCTACATGGCCTACATTTGTCAATATTCAAAATATTTCAGATTTTAAACTTAGTACTTTCATCTCTAACGGCAATTGGAATATGGAAAAGCTCAAAGTCTTTTTTGGGGAGCAGCTTATGGAAACTATTTCTAATATTCCTATCAATGTCAGTAGAAATTCAGATTTGTTGGAATTAAAGCATAAGTTCTCTGGGAGATCTGTTACAGCATTGGCATTTGATGCGGCTTTGGTTCATGAGGAGGAGGTTTCTCATTGGAATTGGATGAAGAAGCTGAAGTTAAAATTGAAAATTGAACTCTTTTGGTGGAGACTTTGTATGAATGATATTCCCTCAAATACTTGCCTGGTTAATAGGAAATTAAGAAATTTTTCTGGTTGTCCGAGAGGTTGTGATGTAGATGAGGATAAAAGCCATTTGGTTGGAAAGTGTTTCATGATCCGGAAAGTGATTCTGTTACTGAACAGATGGGGCTTTTCAATCCCGATTTTTAATGGCTTTCTGGAATGCATGGAAGGCCTTCAAAGGCTTGTGAGTAAGGATGCTCTAAGTGCAAGCATTTTTTGTTCAGCAACTTTCCTTATTTGGAAGAGTAGATGTAAGGTGGTTGGTTCATGGTGAGAAGGATGATTCAGATGCTGTTATTACTCCTAATGCAATTTCATTTTCTGTTAGGAAGAACTTTTTAAATATTCAGCCGGTTAACTAGGATGCTAATCAGCAATCGCTATTCTTTCCTTGGCATCCTCCTCCACCTGGGTGGATTAAAATTAATGTTGATGCAGCTCTAAAAGGAAACAATTTGGTCAGGATTGGTGGCATAGCTAGAGACGGAAATGGCAGGTTCCTGCTTGCTTTTGGATCTCAATGTTTGCATTGGGAGATTTCTCAGTTGGAACTTTTAGCAGTTCTATATCTGAGGAATATCGTGAAGGAGTGGATGTTTGAAGCTCAAGGTGTCATCATCGAAGAGGATAATTTCAATATCATTAAGAGGCTTCAAGATTCGGTCAAATCATGGAAGGTTAGTAGAACGATTGATGACAGTTTGGCCTTTTTGCTGAATTTTAATGAAGTTGTTTTCTCCTTTTCGAATAGATGTAATTGAAAGTTCGTTAGGGATGTTAAGCCCTATGAACTTAGTCCCAAGCTAACCAAGAGGGGGGGTGAATTGGTATTTTAAAATTTCTTTTCACAAAGAATGAAAATCACATAAACCAAAATCACACCACAAAAATAAATGCGGAAATAAAAGTGTGGAAGCAAGAAAACAAGAACACAGGAATTTATAGTGGTTCGGTCAACTCAACCTACGTCCACTCCCCGGAGGCGCCCTCCGAGTATTGCACTACAAACGTGACTCTCCTTTAGCCCCCACAGCTAGGCGGAGAAGCCTTTACAAAGCACCTCTTTTTTGCCACCCCGGCAAGGCAGAGAACCTACCTCCTTTTACTTTCTCCTGAAGCTGGCAGAGAACCACAACCAAAAGCTAACTCCTTACCTCTACCGACCCTTCCATGGATGAGAACTTCTAGACGAAGAAGAAGCAGAGTGATACTTGAAGCAACCCTTGTGAATCCCCTCACAAGCTCCCCCTCACAAGATCCTCTCTCTCTCTCCCTCTCTATCTTTCTCTCCTCAAGGCCTTCTCAGGTCGAGGCAGCAGCCAAAGGTTTTTCAAAATGTTGAACAAGAGTTCTTAAATAGAAGATCTTCAAAGAGCTCACTAATTTCAAGTTGCCAATAATATCGTCCAGGCCGATATGGACATCGGCCTGGCCGATCAGTACAAATCTCAGAAGATCGATCGGAGCATTGCCCTGAATACAAAACTGGATGATTGAAAATTGGCTTGATCATCCGGGCCGATCAGTTCAAATCAAAGGAAAATCATCCTGAGCATCGCCCTGTTTGCAAGCTGGCCGATATTTATCGTCCTAGCTGATACACGTATCGTCCAGGCCAATATGTTAATGTCGGCTGTCTTAATTAAGAATTCATATTTAGACTTTCTATTTTAAGCCTGATCATCCAGGACGATGTAAATATCGTCCTGGCCGATATGAGTAAAAACAAAAATTCTAATTCTCTCAAGTGTGTGAGTGTGTGTAGGGTTACTTAGCATCAGTCTCATTGACCATTACAAATAGACTCAAGAAGAGAAAAAATAAAGTACAGACTGACTCAACCCTAAACCTACGCAATCTTAAACTGGCTTCGTTTGTTCGTCCGATCTCTTCGATTCCTGAAAAGTTAGAAGAACCAAGTAGTCCAAGAAAATCAATAGTGTTTGTAAATCATCAAAACATAAGTCATGAAAATAGATTTGCAACAATCTCCCCCCTTTTGATGATGGCAAACATAAGTAGGAAAAACTCAGAAAAATAGTTCACTAGAAATTCAAAGTTACAAGCACATATCCTTTTTCCTACCACATCCTACTCCCCCTTTTGCATCACAAAAAGAGGGTCCAAACACACAAAAGAAAAAGATAAACAACACAACAGAAACTAAAACAGACTAAAAGACAAACTACAGAAAACAGGAAACAAACAGCAGAAAACACAAACTAGAAAAATGAGGGACCCTGATATCAGATGGAGGTGATGGAGGTGGCTGCTGAAAGTAGCTGGCAAGCGTGGTAAATTGAGCATTGAACCAGGCGATGTCCTGGTCATGCTGCTGCTGGTGGTGAGTCATGTAGTTGTCAAATTTGGCTAAATCCTCAGTGCGGTGTTGCTCGTAGCGGGCATTATCCTCAGAATGTTGGAAGATCGTCCGGGCTGATTAGGTGTATCGTCCAAGACGATGCACAATAATTGATCGTACCAGCTGAAGTTAAAATATTTTAAATCTCTGTCACGTGTATCATCCAGGATGAACAGTGGATCGGCCTGGCCGATTGTCCAATAATGGATAGTCCGGGGATGATTTTACGAATGTAAACATGCTGACACATGGATAGCCCAAGACGATCCAATGTATCGGCCAGGATGATGCACATAAAATGTATCGGCCAGATGAAATATTATATCGGCCAGGACTATCATCATGATTGCAACAGAGTTTGATCAGATCGTCCAGGATGATATGGTATCGTCCCGGACGATGAGTTATAGTAAGCACAGAAAAGGTCAGTAGATGGAATTTGAAGAGATTTTGTCAAATCGTCCAGGACGATACAGGTATCGGCCAGGACGATGTGATTAGAATTTGAAACCAAGGAAAAGATTGTGATGATCAAGGCCCTCAAAAATAAAACAAAATAAAAGCAGACAAAAACATAGTAATAGAAAGCTAAAAACAACGAAAATGAATATTTTTGAATTTTAATTTATATAAACCACACTGCGCATTAATCCATTCTGTTCTCCTATCATTAATCACAATGGAGAATTTTGGATTTGAAATACATTGAAGAATGAGCATAATAAGCCTTTCTGGAAATCCTGTCAATTTCAATACATTTTCAAGAGTTTCCCAGCACATACAGTCATATGCCTGTTCCATGTCAATTTTTAGAATAAAAAAACCTGGTTTAGTAACTGAAGATCTTATCTTACTAACCATCTCTTGCGCAATAATGCAGTTATCTGAAATGCTTCTCCCTTGTACAAAAGCTCCCTGGAATTCAGATATTACATTCGGTAGGCAGTTTTTAAATCTATTCAAGAGCATCCCAGCCACCATCTTGTAGATTGTTTGACACAAGCAGATTGGTCTGTATTTGGAACATTCTCTCGCATTTTGGATTTTAGGAATTAGCACCACAACCGTTTCCTTCCATTGATCCGGCATTTCCCCTGTTCTGAAGAAACAATTCACTGCATTCCAGGTTTCCTTCACCACAATGTTCCAATAGTTTTTGAAAAAATAAGTATTAGCCCCATCAGCACCTGGTGATTTATTATTTCTCATTTTATTAAGAGTGAACTTCAATTCGTCCAGAGTGAAATTTGCTTCTAAAAACTTCTTCAGATTTTCCTGAATACAATCAGCATCTTTGAAAGTCGGCCAGTTATTAAGATCACAATGACGTTTTTTCCATTTCTGCTTGAAAAAACTTTCCATGATACCATGAATATCTTCCTGATTAGAAACAAGAGATCCATCCTCTCTAGCAATTTGAAGAATCCTATTGCTTTTTCTCTTGGCTTAAGCATACATATGATAATAACTGGTGTTTTTCTTGCCTTCTTCCATCCATTGACATTTAGATCTTTGCTTCCACCAGGTTGCAATTCTTGCCAGGTTAGTCTTGAATTCTGTCACCATGTTTCTTAGTAACAAAAGATCTCCATGATTTAAACCTCCTTCCTCTGCTTCTTTGTTCTGGAACACTGAAATTTCCTTTTTCAGCAATTGATTTCTGTCATTAAGCTCCTTTAACTTATTCTTACTCCGGTAGAAGAGATTTTTGAGCAATCTTTTAATTTTTCTTTGAAGAACCTCATTAGCAGAACCATAATCTTTCTTTATCCAAGATTTTTTGATAATACCATTTGCAGCCTCATACGAACACCACAGATTTTTGAATCTGAAATCATTTTTGAAATTCCTAGTAATCTCTTCCATCTGTATGAGAACAGGGCAGTGGTCTGAGGATACCCTTTGTAGATGCTTGATCACAGCATTTGGAAATTCCATAATAGCTTTAGAATTAAACCACATCCTGTCCAATCTCTCCCATAATCTAGTGCTCCCATCTTTGTTGTTACATCAAGTGTATTTGGGTCCAATGAAACTGATACCATGGTAGTCATTGTTGATCATAAACTCTTTCATTTCTTGTGGACCTTTAAGGAAAAAACATAATTTTTTCCCCCATATTTCTCATTACTACTAATAAGGCAATTGAAATCTCCTCCAACTAAACAAGGAGTTTCACAGTTAGTATTATTTTCTATCATTTCCCAAACCTTTCTTCTTTCATACAAGCTTTTATGTCCATACACAATACAAACATTCACAGTTTTTCCTTTAGGTGTAGATAGTTCCCCTATAATGCATTGGTTTGAAGTTACCTTAACTTTGAAAGTGGCCGTTTTATGCTTCCAAAGCACAAGTAACCCTCCAGACTTTCCAGTCGCAGCAACATTGTGGAAATCCCATTCTTTCCCTACCATCTTTTCCACATCAAAGTTGTTTAAATTTTCCATTTTAGTTTCTATCAAGCCAATAAAGAAAATACCATTCTCATTTATCATGCTTCTGAGGTAGTGGGAGGCCGCCTTTTTTCTTCCTCCCCTACAATTCCATACTAACATTCAAGTCATTAAACAATCTTTGGGATTAAGGCCCCAGCCTATACTCCTCCTCCCTCACCTCTTCTCGTTCTAGTCTTCCCCTTGATAGGACCAAGCAATTTCATCTCCTTAAACAACTTTGTTTTACCACTAGAAGTTTTCGTGGACATCTGATTCAATTCCCCTTGATTATCCTGGAAGTTCATTACTTCTGAATTGATTAAAGATTGAGGTTCCATTTTAGATACTAAAATGGTATTTCCTTCTTCTTCAATTCTTCCCAATATTTCAAAAGGATTAATGGATTTCTTCACCTCCATAACTATCCTGTTTACAGTGTTCCCTTCTTAAATTTCCAGAGATCTTTCTTCCATACCCAAATCATTCTTGTCTTCTTTAACAGTTCTATCTTCTTCACAAGCTTCCACTGGTTCCTCAATTATTTCTCATTCTTCAACACACTGTAATTCCTGAGAATTAACAGGGATGCTCAATTTATCCTTGGAATTTTCTTTGATTTCTTCCAAATTCGTCTTCTTAGCTTTGATGTTCCAAGTCTTTACTTATTGTTTCTTCTTCTCCCATGCTTCACTATCTCCAGTTTTTTTAACCACTGATTTGAATATTCTTCTCTTGTTATTCACCAACACCCAAGGGCCGTAGTTGTCCTTACTATCCTCAGCCTTCCTCATTTTAGATTCCTGCAATATATTTTTATCAGAAGCCAAGTTTTCTACAGCATTGGTCTTCAAACATTCCTCCTTCATGTGGCCAATTTTTCCACAATCAAAGCAGAAATTCGAGATTCTTTCAAACTCAAATTTCTGGAAAAATCTCCCTCCGAGGCTTTCAACCCAAACTCCAGCCGGTAATTTCTGATCCAGCTTGATTCGGACGCAAATTCTCGCGAATTCCCTTCTGCCCCAATTGAACATATTGCCGTCTAGCATCAATGGCTTTCCAACTGCAGCTGCTATCCTTGCTATGTTCTTTTCATCCCAGCATTGAAGAGGTAATTATGGCATACTCATCCAAATCGGAGAGGTCAGACCTTCCATAGATGACTGGGAGAACTCCGGTGTCCATTTCTCCATCCCAATTATATGCTCCTTCACAAACCAAGGTCCTCCCATAAGAACTCCTTCCAAAGCTTCAACAGTTTTGAACGAGCATAGGAACCATCCATTCCCAAGCGTTGTGAAATGGAAATTATCAAATCGAGTCCATTGTCTTCTAAGTTCCCATGAAACTTCTTGTGGTTTAATGTCCTTTCCAAAAACTTTGCAAACCAACGATTTCTCCAACAAGATTGCATTCTTCTTTTCATCTTCCTTGATCAGTTGAATCGCCTCACCGTCTTCTGTAAAAATTGCTTCATCCTCTTTGAAGTTCAACTTGATATATGGTTTCCTGTTCCATACATTGTCACTTATCTGATTTACCAATTTCTTTTCAGGCAAAGAATCAGCCATCTGGTTGACATCCTTTACATTGTTCTGTTCTGTAACATCTTCTTCTTGTAAACTCTGCTTGCAGCAAATCTGGTTTTCTAGATTGTCTTTTATTACATGATGATTATCACCGAACTTTCTGTTGTGATGGTTCACAGTTGTTTTACCATAACCTTGCACAAAAATGTTCATTCCTGATGAAGACATTCCACGATCGATGCCTACCTCAAGATCCTCCAAATTTCTCAAAGATTTTGAAGTTTTTGATTCAGCAATCACCTCAATTGATTTACCTTTCCCCTCCACTACAGGAACCTTTTGTATTATATTTCCCACCTCATCGTCAATAACCAAGAAACCTTTTGCTCTTCTTAACCGCGCTTACTGCGCATTCAACGCCGTTCTTGGTCGATCAGAATTTGGATTCACACAATACAATTCCTCAAAAGAGGTCGCACCAGCTTTCTTCATGATACCGATATCCGTCGAAGAACGATGAACATCAGCCTCCATGATTCCGATGAACAAGATCACCGGCAACCGAAACCGCGAACACCAGAATTCAAACACTTTCTCTCTCTACTTCTTGGAGCTTCTCTCTCTACTTCTTGGATAATGATGAGTTTGGGAAGAATAAAATCCACTGGGATATTGCTCAGCTTGAGCTGGAGGCTGTAATCACGGTGAGGGAGTTCATTAGGAGTTGGATGCTTGAATGCAAAGGGGTGATTATTGAGAGTGACAACATCAACATTATTACATTCATTCAAGATTCTTTAAAGAAGAATAATTGGCGTGTGGATAGGTGGCCGGAAAAGGAGTTGTTTTTCTTTAATGACTTCAATAAAGTAGTTTTTCACCATGCTTATAGAAGATGTAATAAAGTAGCTAATTTGTGTGCTACTATGGCTTTAGAAAATAGTTTCTTTTTTGATAGTCTTTCTTTTGATTACATTCCATCCTTGTTGTTGAATGTAATCAAGGAGGAATGTGATCCTTTTATCAATTGTAATTAGCTTCTTTGATTATTAATGCAATTTGATGCAATTCTTAAAAAAAAAAAGAGAGAGAGGAGGGAGAAGGTGAGTTTGTGAGGGAGAAGAAGTGTGAGGGAGATCACATGGTTGCTCCTATCCTACGACACTTTGCTCCTCCTGTGGCCCTAGAAGATCTTATGGGAAGCTTTCTAAGGTAGAGATCCTTCAAGGTCCGTGTCCTCTAAGGTACTCTGCCTTCTCCAGGAGGGAAAAAAATGAGAAGGTTTGCTATCATCACTTGGAGGGTTACATAGCTTTTGGTACTCCGTCATGCTGGGAAGGTGAATGTGAGGTTTGTAAAGGCTTATCCACCTTGTTGTGGGTGAAAAAGGAGGATTACTATTTGGTAGTGAAATTCCTGGGGGAATGGACGTATGTCAAGATACCAAACCACTATAAATCTTCTAGTGTGATTTTTCTCTTACTGCAATTTATTTATGTTTTGCATTTTGACACTCGTTATAATTGCTTGGTGAAAATCATATGCTAATTCTTTGTTGAGCAAGTTAAAATTTCACCACTTATTGTTGTAATCATGTTTTAAAAATTCATTTTTGCATCAATTTAATTTTCTTGTTTAAAATTTAAAAACACAAAAAAAAAAATTAGAACTCCTGTTTTGGATTATTATTTTATTAAAATACATTTCCAATTCACCCCCCTCTGTGCATCTCGTACTTTCAAGGTTAATCTATGTTTATGGTTACATCCTCATCTCTGTAAGGAGAAGGTGTCAACAAAAGATACACATGTATTGGATGGGCCTTTGGTTGATGTTGATAATGTGGTTCCTAACATAATGGTTGAAATAAATGTTTCTAATTTGCAGGATTCTATTGAGACTAACATTCCTGAAGTGATTGTGGGTCAGACCGTTATTGTGTAGGATGATTCTGATAAATCAATACAATGTGCATTAATTCATAAGGAGCCTTCTTCCATTCCTATTGTTGATCCTAATTATGACCAGGGTGAGAATTCTACCTCTTCTTTTCATATGGAAGGTCATGCTTTGGACGAGCAAGGGTCGGACACTACTATAAATCAAATTATTATCCCATCTTCAACTGTTATTTAATATGTTACTAATAATAATTTAAAATATATGGATGTGATTGTGGTTAAGAATAATTTTTATAATTTTGTTTCTACTCAATCTATTATTGTTGCTTATGATGAAGGACAAGGTGGCATGGTGGAAAGTAATGTTGATAAAACTAAAATGATTGTGGAGGTTGGCTGTAACTTTGAGGGAGATGAATTACAACATGAGGTTTGGCAGGAAGGTTTGAATGATGATAGTAAGCTTTTCTTAAAATTGCCCTCTTATAGTGATGCTTTTACTAATATTGAGGATATGGAGATTATGGCTAAATGCTTTGCTAAAGATAATAATGATACTAGTTACATTAAGTTACATAGTAAGAGACGAAAGAAGAAACAACATATCGCATTACAATCTCCTAGGATTACTCACTCGCATACTTCTCATTAAATTTGTTTTTTATGTTTAATTTTACTATTTGGAATGTGAGGGGCATTGGTTGTATAATTTCTAGATTATGTGTTAAGAATTTATGTCGTATCCATAATATTTTTATTCTTATTTTTCTTGAGCCCCTTATTTCTTTTACTAAGTTAATTAGCACCTCTCGATTTTTGGGTTTTAATTATGCTAATTTGAACGTGGCTAATAAGATCTGGGTTCTTTGGAAGGATCTTGTTAAAATTGATGTTATTGGTAACTTTATTCAAGTGATGCATTGTAATGTGGTGGTTTTTAATTTTCATTATTATGCTTCTTTTGTGTATGTTGCTTCTTTCCCGTTACATTAGGAAATTTCTTTTGGATCAAATCATTAATTTTCATAGTATTTACAATTTATCTTGGCTTATTGGCAATGATTTTAATGTTATTACTAATCCTTCTGAGAGGATAGGAGGCTCTTCCCCTTCTTATTATTCTATGGAGGATTTTAGTAATATGATTTTGGATTGTAATTTAATTGATATTGGTTTTTCTAGATATAATTTCACTTGGACCCACACTTAAGTAAACATTTGGATCATGTTTTTTTTTAATGATTCTTGGCTTAACTCTTTTAACTCTATTAATGTTCAACATCTTAGCAAGACTTCCTGACCACTCCCCTTTATTAATTATCCTTAATTTTAAATAATTTAATGCTTTTCCTCAATTCAGATTTTAAAACAAGTGGTTACTTCATGACTCTTTTTTAGATGTTGTTCAAAATAATTAGCAAGCTCCGTTACATCTGGATAATTATAGTTTTGGCATGAGGAGACTTTGGTTTAAGTTAAAAAGGCTTAAGAATGTCTTAAATTAGTGGAACCATAATGTGTTTAAAAACCAATTTACCAATATTTTAAAAGTGGAGCACGATGTTGACATAATTGAGTATACTTGTTAAGTTGATCCTTCTGATGCTAATTTCAATTTATTAAGAAATACTAAAGAGGTGCATTTTAAATTACAAGCTTAGGAGGAGGTTTTTTGGAAACAGAAAGCTGTGGCTAAGCACCTAGTTGAAAGTGATAATAACACTAAATATTTTCATGTGTTGTTCAAGAGGAAAAAGGCTAAAAATTGTATTAATAAAATTCAACAGTAGGATGATTCTATCTCTAAGAATACTGTCAAAATTGCTAATTTAGCTATACAGCATTTTCAAAATCATCTCAATAAGAATTTTTGTTCGGCTTTGATCGATAATCATTCTTTTATTCCTAGCTGTATATCTAAAGAGGAGAATGAGTCTTTTTTTAAACCTCCTTTTGAGAAAGTTAAAGAGACATTTTTTGGTATGAATAGTGACTGTGTGGCTGGGCCATGATGATTTTAGCACTTAGTTTTTTTCAAAAATCTTGGCACATGATTAATAATTATCTTTTTTGTGTTGTTTTGGATTTATTTGCCAATAATTTTATCCCTAAGTTTTTTACTTCTACTTCTATTGTGCGTATTCCCAAAAATAACTCTATTAGTACTTGGAATTATTTTAGACCTATTAGTCTATGTTCCTTTTTTAATAAATTGATTTCTAAAATTCACATGAATCATCTCACTTCTATTTTACTGAGAATTATCTCTCCTTTTCAGATGGGGTTGTGAAAAGGAGGGTCATTGAAGATAATATTTTGTTGGCTCAAGAAATTTGTCAAGACTTGGATGTTAAGGTGAGAGGGGGTAACTTGATTTTTAAGCTAGATATTGCCAAGCCCTATGACAATATTTGGATTTATTCTATTAATTTGAAATGATTAGTGGCTTATCTCTTAACAAAAACAAAAGCTATTTTATAACTTCTAATAGAATTCTCAATGATTGTATTTTATCCATTAAAGATTTAACTTATTTTATGCATGGTCAATTACCCGTTAAGTATCTTGGTGTCCCTCTTTTTAAAGGTAGAAAGAAAACCTTTCTCTTTGATGATCTTATTACTTCTATTCAGAATAAACTTTTATCTTGGGATTCTAATTTTTTTAGCTTTGGTGGAAGTGTTACTCAAACCAAAAGTGTTATCTTCTCTTTACTGATTTATAGTTTTCAAACTACTCTTTCGAGTCAAGTGGTTTGCAATTTAGTGCATAAGCTTATCAATAAATTTTTTTTTAAAGGTACTTTTACTAACACCAAAATTACCTGGGCTACATGGGATAAATGATGTAGTGTTAATGCTGAAGGGGGTTTAGGTTGTAAAAAATATGAATGATTTGGCTATGGCATTTTCTTTTAAATTATGGTATAATTTTCATGCTAAAGTGAGCCATTGGGCTAATTTTATGTTTGCTAAGTACTGTCTTGATAAGCACCCTACTACTTGTCATTTTAATCAAGATGACTCTAGAGTGTGGCAGAAGCTTTGCAATGTTAAATTGGGCTATTAAGCCCTTCATTTCTTGGGGTCATGGTGAAAGTAATGTTTTCCTTTGGCAAGATCGTTGGTTGGGTAAACAGTCTTTTGATTCCATTTTGAATTCTTCCTCCATTGTAGCTTTTAAGTTTAATTCTTTCTTTTCTAATAATTATTTGGACTGTGATAAACTTTCTAATGTTATTCCTAATTTTTATTCATCAAATTTTGAATCTTCCTATCAATATTGCTTCTAATGATATTATTTTGTGTGAGTTGTATAAAGACAATGGTTTTCACTTAAAGAATGCTTGGCATGCTTTTAGATCTAGGAGGAATATTGATAATATTTTCTCTTTGATTTGGCAGAGAAGAATTTCTTCTACTGTGGCTATTTTTGTCTGGAGAATCCTAGATAAGTTCATTCCCATGGATGATAATCTTAGCAAAAAAGGTTTTCTTCTGTCTTCTAAGTGCCAATATTGTTACCTTATTAAGAATATGCATTATATTTTTATTTCTAGCCCTATTGCTACTAAAACATGTGTTTATTTTGAAGACATGTTTCAGTTGAACTATTTTAATGCTCATTTGTCCCTTAAATCTATGCTTAATGCTTGGTTCATTAATTCTAAAGGGCGTCATAAAAATGTTATTCCTTCTCTCATATTAGGGTACTTATGGTTGGAGAGGAATAATTCTCTTTTCAATGGTGTTCAAATGAATCATCATCCAGAATGAGAAGGATACTTGTTCATTAGATGAAATGATGTATTAAATATAATTTAAACTTTTATTCATAAATAATTTCTCATAGTAGAATCTTGGGTCTGATGCAAAGTAAAGGTGTCTAGGCTCCACTAACAGCCAGCCTATTTTTTATTCATATACAAATATAGATTAAAATATCATTATTTATTTAATTCCTCAATCTAGTAGCTTTTAGAGCTTTTTTAGAATCTCAAAATGTATTGATCGTTAAAGGAAGAAGAATCAATTCCATTTGGAACCTATACATGTATATAAGAAATCATTTTCAAATCTTTTATAAATCATAATACTATACAACTCAATCTAACTATACAAGTATCTAAAACATTAACATTCACATCCTTGCCTTTACATTTACAATAATGCCTATGTACATTCTACTTTCTAGGAATTTAATAGAGCAGTTTGTATATAAAAGAAATATGCATATATAATATTATATGAGAGCAAACAAAAAAGTAACAATGCCTAATAGCCTACTCAAAATGTGCAGCTATAGAAATATAAACATTACATGCAGAGTATAGAAAAATAAACAATCCAAACATGAGTACCCTTTAAGAAAGGTACTCTAAGAAACCACACTAAACCATCAGCCTAACTAAAACTAGAGTTGGTTAACCTACCAAACTATCTAAAGTGTGTGTACAAGGCTGGGAGTGTGTACAAGGCTGGGAGACTTGGATAGATCCTAGACTTTGTTAGTTTAAAGTTGTGGATAGTTAATTTATTTATTTAAGGTCATTGAAGTTTGGTTTGGATTTAAGTTTTAGTGTTTTAGAAGCTTCGAATTTATTTTTAAGTGTTTTAATTATTAAAGTTATTTAAATTAAGATTTTAAAGAATATAGCTCTTAATAACTTCTAAGTGCTAGAAATTATTGATTAGAAAGTCCTAGGCTCATATTCTTAATACTATCAATTCTCAAAAATAGGGGTAGATATATTACATAGAGTCCTTGTATTTTAATTAAGTGTTTTAATCCTTAAGTTTTTCAATCATCCACACCAATGCCTTCTTAAAATGAGTCAAGTACAAGGGTATAAAGTTCCAATGTCTAAGTATTTTATTTCAATTTTTTAATAAATTTAGTTCATTGGTTATTAATTTGTAAAATTTATAATTTAATATTTACATTTCATCAATTCACTCATGGTGTTATTATAATAGGCACGAAGACCAAAGCCATCTTAGAAAACATAGTTCCATAGCTTTAGGTATTCTAGCCTAAAAACTTTATTAAATGTGTATTATTATTCATTAATTCAATTCATTCAATATTAATATATAGATTTTATAAGTTATCATTTATATTTCTTTAATTTTTATAGCATTATAACAGCGGGCATGAGGACCAAAGCCTCCTTATGACACATAGCCCCACATCCCGTGCCTTCTAAAGTTTTTTATAATTTCTTAGGATTTTTATAAGTTTAATATATTTTAAGAAATTAAATTTGATGAAATTTTGACTTTATGATCTATAATGAATTCTACAAATTTTCTTTTTTCATAAATACTAGATCTAATGATGTGTTTATTGCTTTTAAGTTTATCGAAATTAGATTTTTTTGTAATTAGTTGTGATTTTACAAGTTCTATTCATTTTAATGAATTAATTAATTATTAATTTAAGGGTTTCTTATTTTTTCACCAACTCAATTCTAAACCTCATGAAGTCTTCCCCAAATATCACTGATGACTCCTAGGGATGATTACAAGTTCTTAAAAGTTTTTTTTTCAAATCTTTACTACTTTTTAATTATTTATTTTAATTAATAAATGAATTTCTTGATTTTTAAATTACTTTTATTTTGATTGAATTTTTTGGGAGTTTATAATTTTTCTCTATCAAGTATTTAAGTCTAAGCATACTGGAGCATAAAATAAATGTTTTTGATTTATTTTGGATTTATTATGAATTAATAAATATCCTTGGTCAATTATATGTATAATCTTAGGTTCACTAATTAATAGATAAAATAAACTTAAAATGCACTGAAATTTGAAGTATAGGTTTCTCTAAACATGTTCTTTAAACCTATAAATTTGGGTTCATCAAAGGCTTCTTATTGGTCACAATCAATCACCAAAGTTAAATGCATTTATATCTTTGATAATTTAATTTTGGCAAAATAATGATTATATTTGGGTGAAATTAGGTGCATTTTATCCCTTACTTAAATATAAATACACCACAAGAAAAATCAAGCCTTAATTATTTGTGGACTGAGAGTTATGAATTTATAAAGTTTTAGGTTAACTTATGTCCTAGAACTTTGAACATGTAATTCACCAAGATCTATTGATCATCAAGACTTAAAATGATAAGGGTATATAACACACATACCCTAATATATCTGTCTAAATTTGAGCTTAACTGGACCAATAGCTATGGAATAATTAAATAAATTCATAGGCATTCAAACCAAAATTACTCACTAACCAATGGTCAAAATATTTTAAAATTAGTTCTAAAATAAAATTGTGCTCAATGTTGTTCGATTAATCTCAAGAGCTCCAATTTTGGATGAACATTGGAGTTATTGCAAAATTCTAAACTTTTGAGCATTTATTTGAATTTGTAATGCATTTAATTAAATTTTTTAAATGGTCACAATAATTTGAATTGATTGCATGGTGGCACAATCATTGCAAATGATTTCAATGATGATGATGGCAACTTCTAGAGAGTTATCGGTGACATATCAAAAATTGATAGTAGCTACAAATTATCTGATCTACGCTAGATTGGATCAATAAAAAAGATCATTTGCATAATCCTTTCAATAGGGTGGGTTTGAAACCTGTTGTATGACTACAATACCCGAAGAGGAGGGTGAATTGGGGTTATTGAAGTATTTAAAAAAAAAGGTAATTAAAATGATTTTAAAGCTATTTTGAAAAGAATAAAAAATCACATAATTTTTATTAACATGATAAAGAAAAATAGATGCAAGAAATGAAAAAATTCACAATATATTTATATGGTTCGACCTGAATTCTAATCCGATGTACATCAATGCTAGCCAACTCTTAGGCTAGAATTTACTAATCTCAGGTTTGCCTTTCAAAATTTTCTTCTTTAAACCAAAGAAATTCTTTAAAACCAAAGTACTCTCCAATAGGACAAGTACAAACCAATCTAATTATAATTTAAACTTCACTAAGTCAAATGGCACAGATCAAGAAATTGAAAATTACTATTTGATGAAAATAATACAAGCTCAAATTATCTTGTAATAAAATATATAAAATATTTATGTTGTTCTTACAAATTAATTTTAAGCACCTCACTACTTGCAAATGGAATGTTAAATTTGCTCACTTTAAGATAAATTTATCTTTTGATAAAAAAATAAATAATATTTTAAATAAAACATTAACTCTTCAAATAAAAAAAAATGAATTAGATTTTAAATGTGAACCAATGCCACGTAAAAGAAAAAAAAGAATACTTCTTTTGCTAACTTTATGGAATTAAAAGATGTAATATAGAAAACTTAATATAATATTCTCAACTAGTATTTCACCAAATAATAAATATTTTTTAAAAAATATATATGGTGAAAACTAAAAGTACAACATGCAAAGATTTTGAGAAGGAAAGCAAACTCAAGATGTCCAAGAGATGTTATACAATTTAGTGCATTAAAGCTTTCAAACCAAGAATTCAATCTTGCAAATAAAAAGAGCTCTTAGAACGAAAATCAAAGTTTCTCCTCTTAAGATTTAGCATGTAAAGAAGAAAAGAAGAATTGAAGACTTGCTAGAGTTTTCTTTTTTAAGCTTCCCTCAAATGAAGAGGTAGAGGGGTATTTAAAGGAAAAGGGTAAGTAAAGTCAAATTTGAATAAAACTATTATTATAATATTAATTTATCAACTAATAATATTATATTTGATTAATAATTTATTTATATTAAATAAATATAAGTTTCAAATGGCTATAAAATAGCTAGTAACATGGGAAAGTCAAAATGTCCTCATATACATCCAAAATAAAGCAAAAATGGCTACCCAAAAAATTATATTAAAATCATATAATGTTTAGAAATTCATTATAAATTCAAATGAGATCTAAATGGGTCATATAACCTAACAATTTCTTTTTACATAATCTTAAAAATCTAATGAAATAAAAACTAAGCCACATTTCAATCAAAATAATATTATATTCATTAAGATAAAACTTTATACACATTATTAAATATTTAAGGATATACTGAATATTCATATAGTAATATGATGCAATTTAGATAAAATTAATCATACATCAGTAAATTGATATGAAATAAGTCAATTTATAATTAATAGATAATAAAAGTTTTACCACATAAGCTTAATACCTTTAATTTTCTGAAGTATGTATCATTCCAAATTTGATAACAATTATGTAATCAATTAAGCTTATAAATTTATTTAATAAAGAAATATTATAGATTTATATATCAAGATTAATATATAAACCATTTTAATAGATATTTAGATTATGAGCAAATCAAACCATGCAAGTAAATATTAATGGACCACTATCATACACCTACGATAATATAAAAAGCTTCAAGCTTTCCATCTTGGTCCATCTTAAGTTCTTTTAACTTAAATTTTGATTAAACTAGAGTTGTGCAATGTAAATCCCATATAAGTAATTACCAAGAACATCCATAAAATCATTACATTATAAATACTTAGTACA
>NW_021319083.1:32279752-32295495 GCF_001605985.2 Dendrobium catenatum
GTGAACTGTGCAAGTGTGTGACATGTGTCCTAGCATGCCACATGAAAAACATCTAACTCCAAGAAAAGGATTTCTTAAGTGGTTTGAGTTATAATATCTCTTCCTAGGTTTTGTCAATTGATAAAATGTAGGTGTCATCCTAGTTTTCTTACATGTTTCTAATTCATTTTGAATCTTCAAATTTGTGCTTTTTAAGACCTCATTTTCAATCCTCAATTTTTTCTCCATCTCTTTAGACTTCTTAAAATCAGATTCAAGTGATGTGTGTGAAACTTTTAATGCATCATGCTTTTCAACTAATTCACAATAATTTTTATTTAACTCATCAAATTCATCAAGTAAAGTCTGTGATTTGAATCAATCATTTGATGGTCTTTAGTCAAAATTTCATGCTCTTTTTGTAGGTTCAAGAATTCTAATTTCAAGCTAGCAAGTGTTTTCTTTAATTTCCTATATGATGCATGAATTTTTTCTGAAACTTCAAGAAGTTGATCGTAAGAAAGTTCACATACCTCTTCTTTATCAGGATTGTTGTCTGCCATCAAGCACAATTTTGATGTCTCATCTTCTGGTTCCGTCTTCGATGAGTCCGATGCCGAATCCGCCTAAAATGCTTTTTGTACTCTCATCTTATCCTTCCTTAGCTTAGGTTTCTCCTCACCCTTTCCTTTGCTTGAGTGATCTTTAAGTGTCGGGCAATCAGTTCTCACATGACCTGGTTTCCTATATTCATAACAAACATTATCAGAAGATCCTTTAACATGTTTATAATCATTACCTTTTCTCCAATTTTTATGATGCTTTTGTTTCTTCCTTAGAAAGCTTTTGAATTGCCTTGTGATGAAGGCGACTTCATCGCTTTTAGACCCGAAAGATTCAGAATCTGATTTGTGCGCCTTCAATGCAATTGTTTTCTCCTTCTTCTTTTCACATACATCTAGATTTATTTGATTCACCCCTTGCTCGTAAGAAATGAGTGAGCCAAGTAAGTTATAAATAGAATAAGTGTTCAAATCCTTAGATTCAGTGATTGCAGTAATTTTTGCATCATATGACGAAGGCAAGCATCTCAAAATTTGAAAGTTCTTTTCCTAATGCATGCAGTGAAGTGACTATCTGAGTAAACCTAGTATACATGTCAGAAATTGATTCATGAGGTTTCATACGAAAAAGTTAATAGTCATGCAAGAGAAAATTCAAACGGGATTGTTTAACTTCATTAGTGCCTTCCTAGGTTATACACAACTTATCCCAAATTTCTTTACCAGTTTTGCAAGTAGAGACACGCATGTAATCCTCAGATTTTAAAGCACAAAAAAATAGTTCAAACATTTTGCATTCAATTGAGCTAAATCTCGTTCATCAAAAGTCCATTCGGTAAAAGCAACTTCAGTTTTAACACCATTAATTTCACAAGAAGGTGGAGAATAACCTTCTTGAATAATCAACCATATGCGATAATCAGTATATTGTAAAAACATTAACATGCGGGTTTTCCAAAAAGCAAAAGGTAGGTTATCGAATAGGGGAGGTCGGGTAATAGAATACACTTCCGTAGTATTATAATTCCCAAGGTTAGCCATGGATCAAATTCAAAAAGTTTTCAAACTTAAATTTTTGAATCCCACTCTGATACCACTTGAAAGTTCGTTAGGGATGTTAAGCCCTATGAACTTAGTCCCAAGGTAATCAAGAGGGGGGGTGAATTGGTATTTTAAAATTTCTTTTCACAAAGAATGAAAATCACATAAACCAAAATCACACCACAAAAATAAATGCAGAAATAAAAGTGCGGAAGCAAGAAAATAAGAACACAGAAATTTATAGTGGTTCGGTCAACTCGAGCTACGTCCACTCCCCGAAGGCGCCCTCCAAGTATTGCACTACAAACGTGACTCTCCTTTAGCCCCCACAGCTAGGCGGAGAAGCCTTTATAAAGCGCCTCTTTTTTCCCACCCCGGTAAGGCAGAGAACCTACCTCCTTTTGCTTCCTCTTGAAGCTGGCAGAGAACCACAACCAAAAGCTAACTCCTTACCTCTACCGACCCTTCCACGGATGAGAACTTCTAGACGAAGAAGAAGTAGAGCGATCCTTGAAGCAACCCTTGTGAATCCCCTCACAAGCTACCCCTCACAAGATCCTCTCTCTCTCCCTCTCTCTCTTTCTCTCCTCAAGGCCTTCTCAGGTCAAGGCAGCAGCCAAAGGTTTTTCAAAATGTTGAACAAGAGTTCTTAAATAGAAGAGCTTCAAAGGAGCTCATTAATTGCAAGTTACTGACAATATCATCCAGGCCGATATGGACATCAGCCTGGCAAGTCAGTACAAATCTCAGAAGATCGACCAGAGCATCGCCCTTAATGCAAAACTGCACGATTGAAAATTGGCTTGATCATCTGGGCCAATCTCACGATCGTCCCGGCCGATCAGTTCAAATCAGAGGAAAATTGTCCTGAGCATCGCCCTGTTTGCAAGCTGGCCGATATTTATCGTCATGAAGTAGCTAAGGTTTTTTGAATAGATCATCCTGGCCGATCCTGCGATCGTCCAGGTCGATATCATCGTATCAATCATCCTTAATTACTCTCTTGATTTCCTGATTAATTAAGGCATAATTTGTAAATATCGTCCAGGCTGATCAAAGATCATCTTGGCCGATAATTTAAAAATACAGTATACCTTAATTGTCTATGGCGGTAATTTCTTTCTGTTTTGAGCTTATCGTCCTAGCCGATACACGTATCATCCAGGAAGATCTGTTAATGATGGTTGCCTTAATTAAGAATCCTTATTTAGACTTTCTGTTTTAAGCCTGATCGTCCAGAATGATGTAAATATCATCCTTGCCGATATGAGTAAAAACAAAAATTCTAAGTGTCCCAAGTGTGTGTGTGTAGGGTTACTTAGCATCAGTCTCTTTGACATATACAAATAGACTCAAGAAGAGAAAAAAATAAAGTACAGACTGACTCAACCCTAGACCTACGCAATCTTGAACTGGCTTCGTCTGTTCGTCCGATCTTCGATTCCTGAAAAGTTAGAAGCAACATGCAGTCCAAGAGAATCAATAGTGTTTGTCAATCATCAAAATATAAGTCATGAAAATAGATTTTCAACACTTGGTTCCCTATAATTATTTTCTTTGATTATATATTTTTTAATGCAGTTGGGGTGTTGATGTTTTATTTGGCTGGGTGGTGTGGCCCTATTGGTGGCTGTATTAGTTTTTAGTGCTGTAATGGTGGCCATTTTTTGCTCTTCTCTAGGAGTTTAGTGTGATATCCTTACTATTGTTGGCTGGTTGGGTATATCTTTTATTGGTGGGTTAATAATTTGATGTTGAGTAATATCTGGATGAAATTTTGGCAAACTTATTAGACCTATAACTATTGGATTATTCTTTCTATTAATATTCATATGGCAATGTCTTTTTTGTGTATTATCCTATTTTGCATAATTACTTTTATGCATGTGATCATAGTGATCGTATTTTGGAAGGGAAGCTGGATCAGGTCACTAATTTTTGGTCTTCCTTTCTTTTTTGGGTGCTCATTTTTGCGCACCATATAATGTACCTAAAGTATTATATACTTTTCTTTTGTAGGGACCTCTAGCTCTTAGGTTTTTTTCTTTTTGAAGCCCATTCGAGCATTAGTGATCTAGAGGGCCCTTTAAGGACCCTATAAAATTTTTCCTATATTAACACATAGGACCCTTTCTGAGTTTCCCTTTAAAAAAAATGATTTAAACTCCTACAGTACGATTAGTTATAAAAAAATTTTAACTTCAAAAAAATTTCTCTCCCCTTATGTATGTGTGCATAGTCACCTAAATTACATACACTCTTATGTGGCTAGATTTAAGAAATAAAAAATAAATAAAATAAGTTACATACTCTTTTACATCATTTTATACCCACTCTTGAGTCTACAATAGTCATGTGATGTGTATATCTTACCTAAATTGTTAGTGCTCAGACAAAAGAAATAACTAAAATATTTAGTGAAAAAGCAATAGTTCAATCAATAAAGTTTGTCATCATAAAAATCATATACTAGGGATCCTAAATTGCAACAATCTCCCTCCTTTTGCTGATGTCAAATAATATTGGTTGATAGGCAACATAAATATTCTTTCTTCCAAAGCTACCCCTTACTAGGTGATGGATTTAAAAAATTAGCGGTTGCAAGTTTCAGAATTTAAATTTTTTATTTATTTTTTTTTAAAGGATAATAATAAATAAAAATAAGAAAACCAAGTAACACAAACACAATATTATATTAAAACATAACAAAATAAATATTATATTTTTTTCCCCTTTCGATATCACCAAAAAGAGAAGGAATAAGCAAACAAATAAAATAGTACAATAAAAAATAGTAAGACAAAATAGATAGAAACTACATGTAAGATGGATTCTAATTAGGTGGTGGTGGTTGTGGTGGTTGAAATAATTGAAGGGAGGAGGCAAATTGGTTGTCAATTAAGGAAAATTATTTTCCAAACCATCTCATGTCTTTCTCGCACTGTGGCTATTCTTGTTGAATGTAGTAATCCAACCTTGTTTCTAACTGCTCGAGTCATTGGATTATGTTGTTGTAAGGTTACTCAGGGTAGGCTGGTGTAGGTGATGGTATTGGTGGTGGTGGAGGTTCATAATTAGGAGAAGCTTTTCCTTCTTCATCAAAGTTTGGCTTGGCCTATGCTTGTCCCTAAAGGAAAATAATATGGAAGGAGGCATCTATATAGAAAATAAGAACATTATTTGGTGGAGCAAAAAAGATGAGTTGATATTTGTGGTGTAGGATATATCTTATGATGTGTCCTAAGGCCACATTTTATTTTCTACGGGTACATGGATGTTGAATGTGAGTCATGTTATGGATATAGTCTATAATTATTTAGGCTTCATCAAACTAGGTATTTGACATAATTAGGTAAGTGATTACAGACAGAAATGGGGTTATGTTTACTCGATCTCCAACTTAGGGTGTAATTTATGTTCTAAAGATGTGCTAGATGACACAAACATTCTATATTAAAGTTTGAACTAGGGCTTAGTGTTGGCTGGAAGGCACATTCCTAAGGAGATGATTGTTGGAACTATAGTGAAAATCATTTGAGAGCAGGGACTGGGGATGAGATCCTTGGGTAGAAAGTCTTATATGTTAACCAAATTGTCTTTGCTAATTTCTAGATTTATTCTAACATTGACCATGAATTCATAAAGAAGTTTAGAATTATAGGGAAAGGCCAGTGTAAGGTGAAATTTAAGAGTAATGGAGGCAAAGAGATTCATCACCTTGAAATTATGTGTGGGTTGATTTTGCATTTGAGATGGACTAATTTGGTCTCTTTATACTTGTGGTTGGCTTCTTCATTCGTGGTGGAGAGGAATCGATCATCAAAATGATGAGAGGAGAAGGTGCTCCCCTAAGTCAATATGCCTTGTTTGCTTCCATTGGCCATTGGACAGGAAGGTTTAGAGAGTAAGAATTTGAAAGAAGTTGGTGATTTGAATAATTCAAACCCTCCATTTTATAGAATTTTAGGTCATCTTATAGTATGATCAAGGTAGTTAATTTGTCTGGGTGACCTGTCAAAAAAAGTAGTCAAATCATACAATATGATCAAGGTATCGTACTATACGATATTAAGGAATTTTGTTCATCCCGAGGGGTCATCGGTATGGCATTTAACTGAAATTATTATATAGTAAAAATAAGTGTTTGTATAGTATGAAGTGCAATTATTATCATACCAGCCGAATTAAATCCATCCCAATCCAATTGGACAAGTAGATCGTACAATACGAAGAGAGTTGTCATACAATACGATTGGCAATAATTTTATTCCAAATGGATTGATTTCCTTAATGGTTAGTGACACGTGGATCAAATAGTATAAAGAGAGGTATCGTACAGTACAATGTGAATATTTCATTGACCAAATATGAACTGGATCGTTGATTTAAATGAGGGGTTGAGATATGTGCATATTGTATAGTACGAACGTGGGTCATACAATATGATATTAATGAAGTTTGAAAGATTGTGTAACTCAAAGAGGTGTAAGTGTGATGATCATGAAACATCTTAAACCAATTTTTTTCTTTCATATAAACAATAAAATAATAACACATAAATAGGTACATAAACAAACATGTAATTTTAAACACATATAAATAAATGCTTTCAAATGAATTTTTTTAACCTATCTTGAATTTAGCATGAATTTCTATAACACCCAATTTTGTCCTCAAAGTGCTAAAGGTGTCATATGCTAGGGTTTTATGAAGATGTCTACTAATTAATCCCCTATAGCTTTATAGAGCAATTCTATATCTCCCTTAGCTACATGATCTCTTATGAAGTGATGCCTAATGTCTATATACTTTATGCAGGAGTGTTGAATTGGATTCTTGGATATGCAAAATATACTAGTGTTGCGCACATGATTGGAATTGTTCCTACATATAGTCCCAGATTTAAGATTTATTGCTTTAGCCATAAGACTTGAGCAACACTACTCCCTACTGCTATAAATTATGCCTCAGCTATGTAGAGGGCTACTGAGTTTTATTTTCTATTGGACCAAGAAACTAAGGATTATCCTATGAATTGGAAGTTTTTAGAAGTACTTTTTATATCTATATTATATCCTACAAAATTAAAATCTGAATATCCTATTATTTCAAAAGATGTGTTGTATCTATGATACCAAATTCCTAGGTTTAGAGTGCTTAATAGGTATCTAAGAATTCTCTTAATAGCAGTCATGTGGGATTCTTTTGGATCAGCTTGAAATCTAGTATAAAGGTAAACACTAAACATAATATTTGGTATACTAGTAGTTAAGTAAAGAAGTGATCCAAATATTCCCCTGTGTTTTTTTTTTTTTTGATATATTGATTTTCCATTTGGGTCCTTATCTAATTGAACATTGGAGCTCTTAGGAGTGTTCATGACCTTAGTACTGTCCATTTCATATTATTTAAGGTTATTTTTGATGTATTTATATTTGTTAAGGAATGTTTCATCATTCATCTGATTTATAATAAATCCTTGAAAGTACCTTAGTTCTCCCATCATACTCATCTCAAATTCCCCACTCATTATTTTTGAATATTCATCACATCAATTTTTATTTAAGGATCCAAACAATATGTCATTAACATAAATTTGAACAATGAGTAATTCTTCTCCTTATTTCTTTAGGAAGAGGGTGGTGTCTACACTACCCTTAACAAATTCTCGCTCTAAGAGGAAAGTGCTCAGACTTTCATGCCATGCCCTATGTGCTTGCTTCAATCCATATAAGGCCTTCTTTAGTTTGAAAATATGATTATGGAATTATGAGGTTTCAAATCATGGGGGTTGCTCAACATAACTATACTCTTGAATAACCCGATTTAGGAAGGCACTCTTAACATTTATTTAATATAGCTTAAAACCCTAAAGCAAGCAAAGGCTAATAGTACCTTAATAGCTTCTAGTCTAGTTATAGAGGCAAAGGTTTCATCAAAATCTATTCAATCATTCTAGTTATACCCCTTAGCTACTAGTCTAGCATTATTCCTCACTACTATTCTAGAATCATTCATCTTAAATTTGAAAACCTTCTTTATTCCAACCACACTCTAGTCCTTAGGTCTCTTGACTAATTCCCATACATCATTTTTAACAAACTATTTTAGTTCTTCTTGCATTGCAAGGATATAGAATTCATCACCTAAGGCTTGATTCATGTTAGGGGGTTTTATCATAGAGATAAAGGTTGAATGACTAACCTCCTTCGTAACTCCATACATCGTTCTTACACCTTCATGTGGGTTCTCCTAAAATCAGTTCTTTAGGAGGACTAAAAGAATATTTTCAATCTTTAGGTAATTTTTCTTTAGCTTCTACTTTATCTACTACAGCAATGGTTTCTACCCCTTGAATAACCTCCACTTATTCTTTGTTAGGGTTAGTTTCAGATATCTTATCGAATTCATCAAATACCAATTTGTTTGATTCTTCTACTACTAGTGTCCTCTTATTGAAGATTTTATAGACCTTACCTACATATGAGTAACCTAAAAAGAAACCTTTATCAGACTTAGTATCAAATTTTCCTGAGGGGGATTTTCTATTTATTAAGAAGAATTATCTACAGCCAAAGATATGGAAGTGAGAAAGGTTGAGTATCCTACCCTTAAGGAGTTTGTAGAGTGTCTTATTAAGTTTGGATCTAATATTCACCGTATTTAGAAAATAATAAGAAATATTCACTACTTTTATACCAAAATACCTAGGGAGTGAATACTCGCTAGCATTACCCTAGCATCTTTCACTAAGGTTCTATTTTTCTTTTTAGCTATCCCATTCAACTAGGAGTCCTAGGGGTAGAAAAATTATGTTTCATACATATCTCTTGACAAAAGGATTCAAACTTATCATTCTTAAACTCTCCACCATGATTATTAAAAATTATTGAAATTTCACATCCTAATTTCCTTTGAATCTAAGTGAATAAACTTCTAAATTCCTTAAATGACTCAATCTTATGTATTAAGAATCTAATCTAAGAAAATCTAGAGTAGTCATACACTATTACAAATCTATATGTCTTTCTTCTTAGGTTGACTATACTAATAGGTTCAAATAGGTCCATGTGAAGGATTTCTCATGGCCTAGATGTGTTAATATCTTTGATTGAATGAAATAAAGATCTTATTTGTTTTCATGATTGGAATACATAATATAAGTGGTCCTTAGGAAAGTCTAACTTATGTATACCTCTAACAAGATTTTTTGGGTGATATTCCCAAGAGTCTTCATCCTCGAATATCATATCCAAGATCCATCAATTATAGTTTTTAGGCATAATGAATTTGAATATTCAATGCACTTCAAGTCTAATATATAAATATTATTAATCCATTTTTCTTCTAACACAAGTTTTTCATCTGTTTTAATCATGCATTTATTAGAAAAAAATTAGCATCAAATCCTTTATCACATAGTTGAATAATACTTAATAAGTTATATTTTAAACTATCAAGTAAAAAAATAATTTCAATCATAAAGTGTTTAGAGTTTCTAGTTGTATATGTGCCCACCACTTTCCTAGTAGTGTTATCTTCTAATGTAACCTTGACTCCTGACCTGACCTCTAGTGTGATGAACTGGTTCATATCACCAGTCATATGCCTTGATCAGCCACTATCCTGGTACCACATGCTCTCATTAGATCTATTTTGAGAGCACCCCTATAATGTCATTTAAATGTTAGATTTGGGAACCCAAGTGAGTTTGGGATCCACCTAATGCTTGAATGAATGACATGAATGCTTATTATGCTGTGATGCATGCAATTTCAGCCTCCATAATAAGTGTGTCCTATGGTGGATAGTGCATATACGGGCAATGTATCCTAACATGCCACAAGAGTAATACCTAACACCAGAGAATGGGTTCATAACCTATATAGGTTATTGTGCCTCTTCCTAGGTTTATGTGATGCATGCTATGTTGAGATTTTGTTCCATTGAGCTATTAAAGGTGGTGGTTTATTATTTTTAAGTGCAATAATTTTTGCTCTTAAATATTCATTTACATTTTTATAACTTACCGCTTCTAGTTTTAATGCATGCTCACTATTATATAATTGACATGCATGTTCTTTTAATTTCTTAAATGCATTTTCTAGTTTAATATGTTATATTTTCAATGAATTATTTGCATTAGATAGGTCAATATGCTTCTTATTTAATACATTAAACTTATCTAATAAAGTCAATGATCAGTATGTTATTTCTATATAGGTAGTTAAACCTAAGCTATTGTCCAAATGAACCACTATATAGGTAGTTAAACCTAAGCTTGAATGAATGACATGCAGAAAACCATTTTAAATCTCATAGCAAGTTAATTTAAGTTTTAAAATGAACTTTTTAACCACAGTAAATAACTTGTAGTAAATAAATGAGGAAATTAAAAGACACAAATATTTATAATGGTTCGGTCAAACACGACCTACATTCATTCCCTGAAGACTCCCTCTTCAGTTATTATACTATTACTAAAGTGACTCTCCTTTTGCACCAACAGCAAGGTGGAGAAGCCTTTACATAAACTCTCTTCCACCAATCCCCGGTGCGGCAGAGAATCATCATCTTTTACACCCTCCAAGTGTCAGTAGAGTACCATCATCCTTTCACACCCTTCAAGTGTTGGCAAAGTACCAAATTTTCTTCAAAGATCTTTTCATGAGAAACTAGAAAAAAGAAAAGAAGAGTGATAACTAAATACACAAGGAGATCCCTACATTTGAGTAACCTTGTCAACCCTTCACACTCCACTTACAGGAAATCTCTCTCAAACACTCTCCAACACTCACTCTTTCTTTTGCCCTTGAAAAATCACAAAGTATAATTCTTTTCATGTTAGTTTTAAAGGACCTTTTATATAAAGACATGAAAAATCTTCCAAAAATTTGAATTTTTCCATTTTAAGCATGTATGATCGAATAATATTATCGTATGTTCATACGTACAAACAGTTCAAAAACTATTACATACGAACCTATTGTGAATTTTTATGTAATGAATTTGTACACGATGATCGTCCAATATGAACAAAGCTTGTATTATAGGAATAGTTAAAAAATTTTTCATCTTCATCTGGATGAAGAGGGACCCCATAATTTCATACTCTGAATCACGTACATATGATGACGACATCATACAATATCATCAGTTCAAAAAATTTTCACATTCGTCAGGACAAAAAAGGGACCTATCAACTTGTACACTGAACAATGTATGTACGATGATGACATCATACGGTATGAACCATTCAAATAATTTTCAAGTTTATCTGACGAAAAGGGACCCATCCAACTCATACACTAGATGGCGTATATATGAGGATGATATCATACCATACGAGCCATTTAGAAAATTTTCAATTTCATCTGGATGAAAAGGGACCCATCCAATTCATACACTGGACGACATACGTACAATGATGACATCGTACGGTATGAACCATTTTGAAAATTTTCAAGTTCATCTAGATGAAAAGGGACCTGTCCAATTCATACGCTGGACGACATATGTATGATGACCACATCGTACGGAATGAACTATTCAAAAAAACTTTAAATTCATAAGGATGAAAAGTGACCAGTCCAATTCATACCTTAGATGGTGTACATACGAATAGTATATAGTATAGTACGATCCATACTTAAAAAAAAATTACCTTTCATTCATTTGATTGCTCGTAGGGAAAATACCTGAATAAATCATCTAATAAGAAATGACTTCGTACAGTATGATCAATTTAAAAATTATAAATTTTAAACTTACCCCATGTGTGTGTGCATAGTTACTCAATTACAATCACACTATCTCAGACTCAATAAAAATTAAAAATATAGACTTCATTTATAATAAACCCTAAACTAATCTTATTTGAAGTCTTCAATAATCTGGAGTATAATTTTCCTGAAATGTTAATACACATAAACAACAAAACAAGGCATCCAAAATATGTTAGGAAAAATAATAATCAAAGGAATAATATTTGGGATCATCAAAAACATACATGTTGTAATAATATTAACAATAAAAACTAAATTGCAACTATCTCAACAATCTCCCCCGTTTGGATGATGGCAAAATAATTATTGTTTGAGTAAAATTGAATACCCTAAATTTCTCCTTAGCTCCCCCTAAAAGATTAAACATGTGAATATAGGGGAATTCCATGAAGAACATAATTTTTTTTAACACAAAAAACAAAACAAAAAATAGAAAACATAAAAACAAAACCTAAAAATAATAACACAGAAAAATTAATATTACTCCCCCTTTGACAACAACAAAAAGGGAAAATGAAGGTTGAAATGAAAGAAGTTATATGAGAAACTATAGTAATTGATCTTGAAGAGATTGAAATAGAATTGCAATAAAAAAGTTAATTATCATTAGATGAAAAAGAAAGATTAAAAAAATTTAAATTAAAACATAAGTTAGAAAAGAGAAATTGATCAAGGTCATGAAGCATTCTAGACAATTAGATAAGGAGAATTATTGCAAAAGTGATGAAATGAAGATTTATCAATTTCAATTTTCAATATAAAATATAATTAAATATTAGATTGATTTGAATTTAAAGATTAAATAATCAAGGAAATAACATATTCAGTTGGCGATATTGCGCATCTTTTCAAATATTTGTGACATACTTTGTGCATCTATTTTGTATTTAGGCTAATTTTATGCCTATTTTCATTTTGCGAACCATTACATATTCTTTCAATTTTTGTACACATTGTACATTTATTTTTGATATATTTTTTTAATTGATCTTTAGAAAATTAATAATCTAAAAAAATCAAATTTCTATAATTACAAAGATAATTATATTGAGAATAGAAATATAAAATAATAAGATATCAAAACTACAATAATAATATTCAAATTATGTTTGCCTAAAAAGAATATAAGATAGATATCCTTAATTTGTTCAAGTTATAAGTTAATCTTAAATTTTTGAAAATTTTAGATTTCATAATGAAATTAATTTTGTAATGCAAGTTAATTTATAATATCTTTTAGATCAATTAAGACATGATTATCATATAGGCAAACTCACATTTCAAATAACAATAAAGAATAATTAATCAAAATAAGATATTTTTTATTGATATCAAATAAAGATCACATACAATGAAGCCCTTGATATTAATTTTCATAACATAAAAAAAAAAAAAAAACGTCAACACAAACATAAATAAAAATAAGTACAACAGAAATACATTAACACTGAAATCATTACATCTAGAGAGGACTAACAAAGATAACTACAAAGAAGTACATCTAAATCCCTAAAGGACTCTAGTTTGGAGGAGGAGGTTGGTTTTTTTTTTTTTTTTTTTTTTTTTTTTTTTTTTTTTTTGAAAGAGCAAAAAAAAAAATTGCATTGTAAACTAGAAAAGAGGAAACACGAAGAGTAACAGCATGCTAAATGCAAGCTACGGATTCCTCCATCAAAATATTGACAAATGATGGAGGAACCATGTCCAAAAGTAAATCTTCCCACCAAAAAGAAGAAAAAATCCCAAAGTTAGCACAAAGATCCACTAACTTATTACAATTTCTCTTAATGCAATTAAAAAAAACAAAGTTCAAATCAAAAATAAAGGAAAACTTATCATTACCTCTTCTTCCTTTATTGAGAGCTTTGTGAATGAGCTTGATGACATTTGCATTGTCACTCTCTATAATTATACCTTTGTAATCATATCTCCATTTATTGATAACATCTTGAATGGATGTTATTGCTAGAAGTTCCAGATAAGTAATACCCCAATGAATATGAGGATAGCCGAAAGCTGCAATCAACCGACCTTTGTGATCTCTGACTACTCCTCCTATACCACCTTTATAAGAAGAATATAAAGCCGCATCAACATTTATCTTGATCCAATTGGGTGGAGGAGAGTACCAACGATCTTCTAACAGCATAAGCTGATTAGTACTCAACCGGCCCATAAAGGTATAATTGGTAGATTTAGAAGCTCCTACATAAGTAATAGCCTCTGCTGTAATGAAAATTGAGCTTCTTTCCTTCTTACCATGAACTAATTCATTTCTCTCTTTCCAAGTGAGATGAATAGCATTATAATATATATTGGAAATGAAAATATTTTGCTTTTCCAACCAATTTAAAGTATCTTCCTTGGATGAAAAAATTGGAATACCAATTCCCAAATTATTAAGATGATGAATAACATCTATAATTTTCAAACAACTACAAACCACATGATCAATATTATCCTCTATATTGTAACCTCTTGGGTAGTTCACCGTCCTTCCTATTCTTCTATAGGAAAGAAAAGCAAAAGTATGCAAAGCATCATTTAATACTCTCCACCAGAAATTTTTAGCACGGGCATTCAACATAGAACTCTTTAGCCACTTCCATATATTAGAAATAGGGGACTGTTGAACATTATAGTTAGAAGAAATAGAGGTAATAGTTTTACCTGATTCCATATGTGTAAGCTATAACTTATCTACTTCTAGATCATTATTGATTTGAATCATACAAATCAGTTTTATAAGTTCCAGCCCAAAGAATTTCTCCAATTCTGTCATATTCCAGTAACCATATGTTATAAAATTATCTAGAGAACAGAAATCTATCATATCCACCTGAGAATTAACAAATGTCGACCATCTATTGAGACTTTTATCAAAAATCCAGATGTCCTCCAGAACATTAACTGATTGGCCATTGGCAATTTCCCACCTCACAATTGGTTTCAGATGTTTGCTCCCGTCTTTAATAACCTTCCATGCCATCGAAACAGATATGTTTCTATTTCCAACACTCCAAAAAGAACTGTATTTAGGAAATAATGTTTTATACAATAGAGAATCACCCTCTTTTAAGTATTTCCAAGCTAATTTAGTTCTAAGAGGACCAACTTTGTTGATACAAGAATGTAGCCCCTACCACTTTTATCAACAGATTCACAAAGTTTTTTCCAGTTCACATAATGTAAGCCTTGCCCATTATTATTTTTATTCCAAATGAAATTACGACATAGCTATCCATCATAGTTATATTAGTGTTCACCGAGTTGAATTGACGTCGGATCCAACCCATGTCTTGCTCGTACTATGCATCCTAGTGATTTAAGTGAGTCTAAATTTGATCAAAACATTAATCAAAATGACTCTCTAACTGGTCAAGTGCTGGACCATATTCTGAAAGTCAGGTCCTTGAGTAGGTGCAGGTGCTCCCCCTTCTCCCTCAATATCCTCACTTGTACCCTCATTTCTCCCAAAAAGAGATCAAAAAGAGACATCAATGAAGTATATTGGAATTTTAGTGGGAATATCAAAATGAAAAATATTGTACTTCTTTTCTAAGATATAGGTCACGAAATGTCCTAGAGCAATATTTTTCATCCTCCTATGAGAAGAAAACCTAATTTCATAAAGGTTATGAATGTAATCTAGAATAAGTTGGGCTTCATAAATTGGTTGTCCAGTCATGATTAAATAGGTAACTATGGACATAAGAGGAGTAATGTTTATGTGATCACTAGCCTTAAGAATGATTGAAGTTCTAAGGATATGGTGGATTGCCCTTGCATTTTGATTCAAAGTATATACTCTAGCCAACTGAGAAACTTGAGTGACAACTCTAAGAGTCTTATTTATTTTAGACCAATCATAGTCAGATTTGGAGGTTCAAAAGTGTGCTCTTATCCCATGAGTCCTTAAATGGGGAAAGTTTACTAAATCTTTCTTGGTTATTTCTACCTATTATTTCCTGACAAAAGATGTTATTTTTCTCTCATCCTTGCTATAACTCATATTTGCTAAAAAATAGTGAAAGGTCTCCCTATGATAAGCATGGATCAGAGTCAAAATAAAGGAGAACTAGGTTGAAGCAAATAGAGGCATGACTTAAAAGTGGATATCATCTTTAATCAATAGTCTAGAGGGAGTGACTTTAGTGGCGACAAACCTATAGAAGGAATCCTTATTTGTTCTAAACAAAAAATTTTTGTCTCGCCCGCTGGATGATGACCTCTTAGAGACTCTACCATGCTTGCTATATTTTGAATAGGGTGAACATTAGATCCAAATTGAATAAAATATCCTATGGACTTCTTAAAGGGAGAACACCAAAGTTATTACATTTTCATATTTTTGGATGCAATGTGTTCATTCATA
>NW_021319083.1:32300541-32336197 GCF_001605985.2 Dendrobium catenatum
ATATATATATAAGGCATCACTTCATTAGAGATCATATAACTAAGGGAGAAATTCAGTTACATCATGTTGCTATGAAGAATTAACTTGCAAATATTTTCACAACATAACTGGCCTTTGACACATTTAGCACTTTAAGGACCAGATTAGGTGTGATTGATCTTAATGCTTAAATTGAAATTCTGCAAACCTGATTTATTGTATAATTATATATTTATTTTTTTTACTTGTTATTTATTTTTATGTGTTTAGTTTTGTGTTTTCAATTTTATTTTTATTTTACTAGAAGCTTTTCATTGGATTTAAGGTGATTGGTTTTGAGAAGATTTTTAATTATCATGTCTTATTTTCTACGTGTTCTTTTCATAATGCATGATATTTTTTGTACTGTAAGAATTATGTAGCTTATAAGTGATAGGTTTCTGAGTTGAGTGCACGAAACTTTGTTTTTCATAGGATTTTGTACTGTATGATGATTTCATCATACTATGTGATTTATGTTGTTTCATCTGTACGATCCTATTGTCAATTTCTATGCGGGATGAACCTAACTGTCATTAAATGATCTTTAATATTTTGATCATCTCGGATGAACACATGTTCGCCCATATGATCATTTGGTCAAAAAATTTGTATGAAAGGATGCTTCAAAAATGGTGTTTTATGATAAGCTGCTTCATTTTTTGCCATATTTGTTCTTATGTACAAAATTATTTTTGTCATGTAAGATGTTAAAATTACACATACAATCTAAATTTTGTATTGTATGATAGGTTATTTTTCTTTAAATAGAATGGTCTTTGGATAAGTTTTTATCACTTTCTCATCCGTTCTAAACCTTATAGAGCCCGTATCTTAGGAATAGCAAGTAGTAGCAAATGACCCCGCTTCTTTAAGGGATCTTCCTCTAGATCTAGTAGGGATGAGAATTTTTTATACAAAGAGAATAAGGATGCTTTCTTTAGGTATTCTACTACGAAAATTACCCCTTCCTAACACCACATTCAGAGTGATATACATTTCTTTATCATGCCTCTATTCGACTTAACCTAGTTATCATTTATCCTAACTCTCATCTATGCCTTCCATAAAGATATATTCCAAACCTTTCTGGCTAACATAAAAGTAAATTAGGGCCACACTAGGATTACCTCCTACATTCTCAGGAAATGAGTAGAAATTATAAAGGACGATCTAGGCAACATTCTCCACCTAAGAACCCAAAGGAATAGAGCACACACTTTAACCTCTAGAGCCAACTTTGATTGGTCTGAAATAAATCAAACTCTTAGAGGTATATCGAAGTGATTCATTTATCTCGTGTTTACACTCTCAATCAAAATGGTTGAATTATCTAGCATATTTTGAGAACTTTAATTATTCCAAAAGCTAGGGATCACATAAACATGACCCCTCTTTTGTTCACAGTCACTTATTTGAAAATGACTGAAAAACTGTTTGAAGAAGCCTAACTTATCAAGAATTAAATTTATAATCTTTTTGAGATTGGACTACCTCATCATAAGAGCAAAAAAATGTGGCTTTAGGATATCTAGTTTCTTATATCTTAGAAAAGAAGTCAAATCTTATCCATTATGAATCTCCCACTGAACTCTCTATTTAGTTTATAGATGCCTCTTTTTGGGTACTCTTTTGGTGGGATAAAATCTCTAAGGGAGATGATTCTAAGGAAAAAGGGGGAGCTCTTTCTCCAGCACCTACACTTTCACTTGGACCTGATTAGAATTTCTACCAGGAAATGGAGAACTTTGATAGAATGAAAACTCATTTTGATCAACGCTTTAATCAAATTGAGAATCACACTAATCAGTAGGATGCTAGATATATTGAAAATATGGGTTGGATCTTAGGGTAGTTTGACTCAGTTAACATGAATGTAACTATAATAAGTAGTTATTTTTTAATATCCAATCCACCACCTCCTCCAGATCAAGTCCCCATAATTACTAGATGTACTTCTGTGCTATTTTTATTGCTTATGAGTATTTATGTTTGTTGTTGAGACATATTTGATGTGATTTTAGTGATTTTTTGTGTTGGTGATTGAAGTGCTATCTTTGCTTTTCAAGGATTATGTTATGTGTGAAAATGTTAAATGGAAAAATGTGTATATGTATTTTGAATGATCTATGAAATGATGAAATATTGTGCTGATGTGCATTGAATTTCATTTCTTGATATTTTCTTTTTTTTTTTTTTTGAAAAAATCATTTGTGGTTGATCTCTTAGATGAAATTTTGAATTATTTTCTTTTACAAATTAATTTCCTTACAAAACTTAATCTTTCAAAATTTAAATTAAATTTATAACTAGATATAGATTAGAAGATCAATTTCATGTTCATATAAACAATATTAATTTGATATAATGATTGCAAAAAAGATGTCTTATTTATTTATTTTTTTTCAATGTGTTTATTTTTATTATTAGTAGAATTTGAATTAAGCTTATTGATATTGGAAAGACCAAAAAGGTAAAAAAAATGCACAAAGTGTGCAAAAATAGAAAAGATGCACATGGTTCGCAATGTGAAATGAGGCACAAAATTAGCACAAATAGAAAGTTACATAAGGTGTGCCACTAACATTTGAAATGATGTACAATATCACGAATTAATTGAAAACATTAGTATTGTTATTTACTTTAATCATTATATCTTTAATCTGAATCCATTTAACCAATAATCATTTTCACTATTGAATTAGAAACTAATACATTTTTATTTTGTTATTTTTGTAATAATTATTTTTATTTAATTTGTCTATAATGAACAATGCACCTGGTTGACTTTTCATATCTTAATTGTTTTTTTTTTTATTTAAACTTTGATTTTTTTTCTTTTTAACATTACGAAGTTAATATTGCATGTGCAATTAGTTTAAAATCTTCTTCTTCATCAACTCTTTCGATTTATCCTTAGAAACTTTTCATTTTAAGATTTTCTTCCCCTTTTGTTGTTTTCAAAAGGAAGAGGGATAATATTATTTGATGTTTGATGCATTTGATTGTTTGTTAGATGTATGTGTGTTGTGTGTATGTTTCGATGTTTATTTGATGTTTGTATTTTTATTTAATTTGTCTATAATGAACAGTGCACTGGTACAGTAGGATCAAAGCAGGGTACAAAAACATTTCATGCGAAATTATACCGGACAAATCAGTTCAATTTTGAATTAATCCTACTATACGATGTAAGTTCATACACACACCAACTAAAGTACAAAATTGGTTTGTACAGGATTGTCCGTACAATTTTTGAACTGATTGTATGTACGATATGCAATTGTGCTACACGATCCATGACGATCAAATTAAAATTTTTAGTTTTCTAGATAATTTTTTGTGTAATTCATATATAAGAGTTCTTAAAATTGATTTTCTAAGAACTCCTACAAATTTTCTATTGAAAACTTCTTTTGAAAGTGTACTTAAAGAGTGTTTGGGAGAGTTTTTTTAATTGGAGAGTGAGAGATTTCTAAAGAGGGAATTGAGGGGGGATTCACAAGGTTTCCTAGTGGTGAGTATCTCTTGCTTGTTCTTCAGAGGTCTTCACTTCTCTCATGAAGTTTCTTGGAAGAAATTTTTCAAAGGAGTGTCCATACTCTATCAACACCGGGAGGGTATGAAAGGATGCTAGTACTCTATCGACACCTGGAAGGTGTGAAAAGATGATAGTTCTCTGCCGACACTAGAAGGGTGTGAAAGAATGACAGTTCTCTACCGACACCAAGAGGGTATGAAAGGCTGACAGTTCTCTGTCAACATCAGGAGGGTGTAAAAGAATAATGATACTCTACCATACTGGGGATTGGTGGAAGAGAGGTTAAGTGTAAGGGCTTCTCTGCCTTGCTGTGGGAGCAAAATGAGATTCACTTTGGTATAGTGCAATACCTGAAGAGGGAGTCTTTAGGGAGTGGACATAGTTCTAGTTGGACCGAACCACTATAAATTTTTGTGTTCTTATTTTTATTATTATTTCCTTTTTTATTTTGCACTTTTAATTTGTAGTTGAAAATTTTATTTGAGAAATTTTCATCGTACTTATAAAATTATAAAAATGGTTTTTCTAATCTACCAAGAAATTTTTAAACAACTTAATCCCCCCCCTCCCTCTTGGTTAGCCTTAGGATAATTGTAATAGGTCTAACAACCTATTCAAACATATAATTTCATCATTTTTATAATTATTATTTTTATTTTAATTTATCTAGAATAAATAGTGAACCTGGTTTACTTTTCTTATGTTATTTGTTTTTTAATTTAACATTTGAGTTTTTATTTTTAGCATTAGTAAATTAATGTTATATTTGCAATTAGTTTAAAATTTTCTTCTTCATCAACTATTTTGATTCATCAATATAAATTTTTCATTTCAAGATGTTCTTCTCTTTTTATTATTGTCAAAAAGAGGAGTCCTTAGTTATTGTTAGATGTTTTTGATTGTTTGATGTATGTTGTTTGATGTATGCATCATTAGTTGTTGTTTGATGTTTTTGATTATTTGATGTATGTGTTGTATTGTGTTAATAATGTGCGTATGTTTTGTTCATGTTGTTTTTGTTTTTTTTTTTTTAGTAGTTATTATTTCTTTTAGTTTTAGGGTTTGTGTTTTTAATTTTCATGGGAACACTTTGTTTTAAATTGGTCATTCATTAGGGGGGGCTTTTTCATGGGAACACTTTGTTTTAAATTGGTCATTCAGTTAGGGGGGTCTTAGGACAAAAATTATCTTAAGTGTTAACTCAAATAATAATTATTTTATCATCATAAAAAATGAAGAGATTGTTATGACTTTATTTTCAAATCTATGCTTTTATATCATGTGAGTTTTTGATGATACAAAAATATTATTATGTTTATTACTGTTTCTCCTAACACATATTGGAAAAATCTTATTTTAGTTGTTTGTGTATACTAATGTTTCAGGAAAATCATACTCCACGCGGCTAAAGACTTCAAAATAGATTAGATTAGAGTTTCTTGTAATTGAAGTATATACTTTTCCGCTTTTTCATGAGTCTGAGAGAGTGTGATTGTAATTGGATAATCGTGCACACATACACTAGGGGAGTGAGTTTAAACTTGTAATTTTAAAATCAATCACTGTACGATTCTTCAATTATACTTGACAATTTGTGCTGAGTGTTCCTCTAGAAAAAAGTTAATTAAATCATGCCTTGAAAATTCCCTTTGTATTGTTCATACTGCATGAAGTTGTCTTCATACAAACGACGACTAGAGCATGAAATGGATATGTTCCAGTACATCCTAAACAAACTCACCATTTTCTAAACTGATCATATTGTATGAAATGAGTTTTATACAGATGATATCCAGAGTATGAAATGGGTGTGTACTAGTTCTTCCCATATGAACAGGTAAATTTTTTGAATTGTTCATACTGTATGAAATTAGTTTCATATAGATGATGCCCATAGTACAAAATGGGCTCTTCCATATTCATAGCATATGAAGCATGATTTGATTTAAATAGTTGGTATTGTATGATGTAGGGTTTGTACACATGATGATCAGAGTACGAAATGGGTTCCAACAAAATAGTACCGGACGAACTTATTCATTTTTGAACTTTTCATACTTTATGATGTTAGTTTGTACATCAACTAATAGAGTATGAAATCAGTTCATCCAAGATCATATAAGGAGTTTTTGAGCTATTTGTGCATACAAAGTATGATTGTATTGTATGATCTAAGACAGTCAAATTGAAGTTTTTTGGATAGTTTTTCTAGTCCTTTTTATAAAAGGGTCCTAAAAACTATCTTAAAAGATCTGTTCTATGAATTTTCTTTTGAGAGTGTGAGTAAGAGTGTTTTGGGAGAGTGTTTGAGAGTGAGGATAGAGAGATCTTGCAAGTGGAATTTGTGAAGGATTCACAAGATTGCCCAAAGGTGAGGATCTCTTTATAAGTTTATCACATCTTTTCCCTACTTCTTTGAAGAATCTGGAGAGATGATATTTAGAGCAGATTTGGACTCTGCCATCACCAGCAAGGTGAGAAAGGATGATAATACTCTACCAACACCATGAGGATATGAAATTATGATGATACTATGTCACACTAGGGTTTAGTGGAAGAGAAGTTATTGTCAGGACTTCTCCACCTTACTGTGGGTGCAAAAGGAGAGTCACTTTGGTATAGTACAATACCTAAAGAGGGAGTCTTCAGGGAGTTGACGTAGGTCTAGCTGGACTGAACCACTATAAAATTATTTATTTTTTATATTTTCTTATACTAAATTTCTATTTTATGCAAGTTTCATTATGTAGTTGGAAAAATATTTTTGAGAAAATTTGTCATTGTGATAAAAAACTAAATTTGGTTTTCTAAATTACCAAGAGAATTTTTAAATTACTAATTCATCCCCCCCCCCCCCCCCCCCCCAAAATTCCCCCCCCCCCCCCCCCCCCCTCGTGGTTAGCCTTGGGATAAACTTTTAGGTCTAACAACTTATTCAAACTCTTACTGGTTACTAATTTTTAGTTCCCAATTTAGACTTAGATTCTAAGGTAGGCTCATGCTATAAGACCTTAACTTTCTTCAAATCTAATCCTAACTTTTTAATAAAATTGACCATTCAAACTTAAATCTTTTTCAATTAAAATTCAAACCCAACCCTTAGGATAGATTGAGACACCTCTAACTTGTTTTAGAATCCTAGGTGCCTCATAACATTCCTCCTTTGATCTCCAAAATAAGTGCTCAACTTTGATCCAATCTTGATTGAAAATTCCAATCCTTGCTTCCTTTGATATCAAGCTTTTAAATCTTAAATAATATTTTGACCGCTATTTTAATCGAGGGTATTCATAGGAAACTCTGATTTTCCTTTGATGTAATTAACTATGAGGGCTTACGCTCGTAGGAGTGATCCAATTTCAATTAATTCTATTTGGGAAAATCAAAACCAATGATCATTTTTGTCAATTTTAAATGATCGATAGTAAATGATATTTTCTTTCTCTAGGAAGATATATCATTCTATTATCATAATTATGATTATGAAATTAATGATCCCTTTATCCAGATTAATATAGTTAAATATGTAATCCCTTTATCAAATTTCATTTTGACCTTTTAGGGTCATATGTAATTCCTTCCTGAGTTTGAATATGATAATCAAGATGAATTCAAAATTTTATAATTAGAACCCATTAGAGAATTATATGTTCATATTTTGAGGTAATACATTATTTATAATGACATATTTAATTTTAAATTCAAGAAATTATTATTTCCCTAAAAAATTAAGATTTTCAAAACTCAACACACTTTATTTTGAATCAAATAAATAGCTCCCACCTTACTAACTGAAGTATTTAAAAAATAAGGGAATAAAAACTTTTCTTTTAATTTTTTTCCTTTTATATTCATCATTTTAATTTGTTTGTATTAGCAATAAAAGGAATATAAATGCAGGAAGAAAATGCTTAAGTAGATAAAATAAGTATGAACTATAACCAAATACTACTCCCTTTTTGGAATCAAAAAATGAGGGACAACAAGAAAAAAAACTATAATAATATTAATAGAAAAGCTAAGCGAAGACACCAACACAAACTACAACAAAATGCAATCCTAGAAGTAGGATAGCCCCTGATCAGGTGGTGGTGGTAGTGGCTAGAAAAATTACTGAACTATAGAAAATTGGTCTCTAAACCAGGCTCGATCATCCTCTCACTATTGTTGGATCTGACAGTGTTGTTGTTGGAGTAGATCATGCTACTAGTGAAGCCACTTCCATTTTTTGACTAGTCACTTTATACTGAGTGGCAGTCTAAATCTCCTATTGTTTTAGTTAGATCCCCCCTAGCCTCCTCTAGCTCAATATTCACCACATAACATCCATAATGGCGTCTATTACTGTGGATTACATGAAAGGACCTATTGAAGTAGTAGTCTGGAAGGTGAACAAGTGGTGTAGGGTAATACAGGTTGTATTTGGATTCAAGAATATAAGTCAGGTCACCTAGTGCTATATCTTTCTTATGCTTATTCTAGGGTCAAAAATGCTCTTCAAATTTTTAATAAAGTGGATAATTTGGTCAGCTGCATTGATGTAAATTTCAGACATAATAAAGTAGGTGACTATGAATAAAAAAGTGCAATATTTACCCTATTGCCTATTTTTTGAATCTCTATGTTGTGAAGGATATGTTGGATTAAGAGAGCATCTTCGACTAGGGTGCAAACTAAGGTAGCAAGAGTGTTCAAATGAGTATCCATCAGAGTGACATTGCTTGGGTCTAATCATAATCTGGAAGAAAACATATTGAGTGTGCTTTGAAATCAGTTATGGAGAGATATAGGATTTGGCTAAAATCTTCATAAGCAATTTCTACAAGTCTCCTATAAATAAAAGATTGAAGGGTTGTCCCTTCACTATTGACTCTCAGGTTAGTGATGATTTCAAAAAGCATTTCAAGTTAATGGAAAATGCTAAGGTGAGAGTGAAATGAAGTGTAGTGCCATCAAAGAGATTGAGAACCTAAAAATTAAGGACATCGTGTTTGATGGTTTTAGATGGTATTATGTCAGTATCCTTGTATCAATGGCAAGCGTCTTCATCAGTGACTTCATAAAATTGAGCATCTACTTTATGTCTAGAACAACTGTCTACTATAGCCCTAGAGCACTTTCGTCTAGCCACTTGAAAATGAAGAAAAAGTCCAAATTAAAGAAGGAGAAAAAGGATTGTGTAAGTGAAACCTTATAATCCCTTCCAATTTATTGAGTTTTTAGCATATAATAATGTATGATATAAATCATACAGTTCGATCTGGAAAATTTAAATTTTTTAGATGACTTTTTAACTAACAGATCATATTGTATGAACAAGTATTCGTACAGTACGATAGTGCAATTATTATCATACCAATCAATTTGAATTTGTCCAATGGATGTTGATATGTCAATCAGACAGCATGAAGAGGGGATTATATAGTACGATCATGAATTATTGGTCAAATCAAAAGTGATGAAATCACAAACAATGAGGATGTGGTGGGTTGTGTTGATCATATAGTATGAATGAGATTCATACAGTACAATCTGAATAATTTTTTAAGTTTTCCAAAAAAAATTGTTTTAAAAGCATAGGTGGTGTGTGATAATCAAGGAATAACTACATACTATAAATAAATAAAAATTGAAAAAAGTAAAATAAACAACACATTAACATAAATAACAAAATATAACATATATTTGAGTGCACACAAAATAAAAATGATTACAAATAATTAATGATTTCACTTTCATAATGGATCAAGCATGAATATCAATTATACCTAGTCTAGTCCTCAAAGTGCTAAAGTTGTTATAGTTTAAGAGTTTTGTGAAAATATTTGTCAAAAGATCTTCAGTAATTACATGATGTTGTTCTATATCTCCCTTGGCTATATGATCTCTAATGAAATAATATCTAATATCTATATGTTTAGTTCAAGAGTGTTGAATTGGGTTTTTAGAAATGCAAATGGTACTAGTAATATCACAGATGATAGGAATGGTGCCTACAAATAATCCAAGATCTAAAATCTATTGCTTCAGCTAAAAGACTTGAGCAAAATAGATTCTCATAGCTATATATTCTTCCTCAATGGTTGATAGGACTTCTAAATTTTGCTTCCTACTTGACCAAGAGACTATGATTGCCCTATGAATTGATACGTTCTTAAGGTATTTTTTCTATCTACCATGCATCCTACAAAATTAGAGTCTAAATATTCTATGATTTTTAAGGAAGATCTAAGAATTATTTTAACTGCAATCATATGGAATTCCTTGAGATCATCTTGAAATTTAGCCACGAGAAATATACTAAACATTATATCATGTATACTAGCATTCAAATACATAATTGGTCCTATTATCCCGCTATACTTCTTATGATCCACTGATTCTTCATTTGAATCCTTATTCAATTGAATGGTAGAAATTATGGGTGTTTGTATTTCCTTTTCATTCTACATTGAAATAACCTTTATATATTTATTTTGACCAACAAAAGTTCCATCATCTCCTTATTTTACACTAAATCTAAGAAAAAAAAAGTAAGGTCTCCCATCATACACATCGCAAATTCCTCACTCATCATTTTTGAAAATTCATCATAAATATTTTTATTTATTGATCCAAAAACTATATCATCAACATAAATTTAAACAATGAGTAAATCATCTTCTATTTTCTTTTGAAATAGGTTGTATTTACATTACCCTTAACAAAGAACCTATCGAGAATTAATATGTTAAACCTCTCATACCAAGCCCTAAGTGCTTGCTTCAATCCATATAAGACCTATTTTAATTTATGAATATGATTAGGAAAATTTACAATTTTAAAAAATTATGTTAACATTTAACTAACCCTAAGTCGTAAAGTCTCTTTTTCGAGCTCTGGCGATTTGGAGGTTATCTAGGGTTCCATCTTTGTGCCGCTATTTTTGCCCTCCTGGCATGGCTTTCTTATGGTTTTTTGCTTGTTCTCTTTCCCACTATTTCTTCTAGTTCTTTTTGTGTGTTGGTTTGAGGTTTCTTTATGATTTTTGGGCTTTGGGAGATGACAACTCCTTCATCATCCTTCCCTTCGACTTCCTCTCTTATTGAGGGTAAATCTCAATTGTTTAAGGTTGTTTTGGATGGTTCCTCCTCTTTTTCCTCTAAGCTACATTTTGTTCATTCTTCATTTAAGGGTTGTTTGGCTTTATTGTTTGACGACTTCGTGGTTTTTTAGTTGGCTGCTCCATTTGCTTAAACTCTGGTGGGCAAGTTCCTCTTGAGATTTCTGAGCCTTGAGGTTATACAAATTTTTTTCTTAACCTAAAACTATCGATTTCTTTCCATTTAGGTTTACTTGATCCAAGGCATATTGCGATCCAACTTTCCAATGGTCTTAATTATAGCCATATATTTTCTAGGAGATCTTACTATATCCAAGCGTGTCAAATGTGTTTCCTCAAATGGACACCGAATTTTGATGTTAGGGAGGAATCCCCTATTGCTTTTGTGTAGATTTCTTTTTTGAATCTAAGACTTCACTTCTTTAATTCAAAAATCTTATTTGGATTGGCTTTCATTTTTTGAAGGCCTTTGCAAAAAGAACAAGCCACTACCTCTATTTTTCAACTGTCTGTGGCTCAGGATCAAGTTGAGTTGGATATCTCTAAGAAACATCTAAATGAGATTTGGTTTGCATCGAAGTTGAAGGGTTACTTCCAAAAAGTGGAATTTGAAAACTTGCCCATTTTTTGTTCTCATTGCAAAATGCATGGTCATGGTATAAATGAATGTTATAGAAAGCATCCTCACCGTCGTAAGGAGAAGGATTCTTCCAAACAACCGCAAGGGAATGTTGTCAATTCAGCTTCTCATAAAAACATTATTCTGGATCTTGGAAACTTGGAGGACAATAACCCTAAACTGACTAAAAATATTAAGGATCCTATGCACATAGCTTGTGTTTATGTTGAACCCATAATTACTGATGTTGATTGTCCTAACATGCTCAGGGAGTTATATGGATGATCAAATGTTAAATATAACTTTATCTTATCTTCTGGTTGTGAAGATATGGATGAGAAAATGTTAGCTAATACTTCTAACTAAAATATTACTAGTTCTGACTCTATTATTCCATGTATTATTAACAAAAATTTGCCTGATATGAATTTTATGCTATTATTTAATATGGCTACTAATCCCTTAGTTTTGAATTAGTAGGTGAAAATGGTGGAAGTTATTATGGGTTCTGAATAACTTAGAAAAGACATTTTTGGGAATGGTAACACATTGGAGATGGGTGAATTGGCTAGGGTGGAGGTTAGCCTTTCTCTTGGGAAAGTCAATGACTTGCCTTGAGGAGCAAAGGTAATGTAGAGGATGATGGTATGTTTATTAAGGGTGAATTTCATCATCAAGTAAGTCAGGTGGCCAAACAAAATGATAGTAAGTTTCCTTCAACCTCTCATTTTAATAGTGATGCTTTTACTAACATGGACGATATGGAAATTATTGTTAAATGTTTTAATAAAGATGATAATGATGCTAGTTTTACTAAATTTCATAATATGAGAGGTATGGAAAGTAAAACACATCATTTTACCATCTCCTAGAACCACCTGTCGCTCACTTACTAGTCAATTAACAAGTTTCTTATGTTTAAAACTATTATTTGGAATGTTAGGGGTATTGGTTGCCCATCTTCTAGATTGAGAGTTAAGAATTATTATCATATTTATAATGTTTTTATTCTTATTTTACTTGAGCCACTTATTAATGTCTCTAAATTACCTTCTATTATTAGAATCTTGGATTTTAAGCATTGTGTTTCTAACTCTACCAATAAAATTTGATTTTTGGAAGGATCTTATTAGGATTGATGTAATCAATGATTTTACTCAAGTTTTACATTATAATATTAAATTTTTAAATATGAATTGTTAAGCCTCCTTTATCAATGCTACTTCTGCTCATAATACTAGAAAAATGTTATGGGATCAACTTAATAGTTTTTATAGTATTTGCAACTTAGCTTGGCTTGTTGGTGGTGATTTTAATACAATTTCTAATCCTTCTAAGGTATAAGGTATTTTACTCCTAACTATCATTCGATAGAGGATTTTAACATATGATTATGGATTGTAATTTAATTGACAATAATTTTTCTGGCAATAAATTCACTTGGAATCGTGGCCATTTATGGCAACATCTGGACCAGGTTTTGTTTAATAACAATTAGCTTAATTCTTTTATTGTTATTTATGTTGGGAATCTTAGTAGAACCCTTTTTGACCATTCTCCTTTGTTGATTATGCTTAAAACTAGACAAATGAACTCTTTGCCTCAATTTAGATTTCAAAATATGTGGTTGCTTCATGAGTCTTTCTTGGATATGGTTCAGGAAAATTGGCTTGCCCCTTGCATCATGATAATTCTGTTCATAGTATGAAGAGGTTTTGGTCTAAATTGAAAATATTGAAACAAATCATCAATTAGTGTAATCACAATATTTTAAAAAATATTTTCACTAATATTTTGATTGCTGAAGACAAAGATAATTCTATTAAGGCTAACTGTCAAGTTTTTTCTTCTAATGATAATTTTATCTTACCCAAAGAGGCTAAAGTTTATTTGTTTAAATTACAAGCTTAGGAGGAGGCCTTTTGGAAGCAAAAATATGCTACTAAACACCTGGTTGATGGGGATAATAATACTAAATATTTCCATGCTTTGGTTAAGAGGAAAAGAGCCAAAAATTTCATTAATAAAATATTTCATGGTGATGATTCTACTACTGAAGATGGGGAGGAAATTGCAAATTTGGTTGTTCAGCATTCTTAAAGTTGTCCTAATAAACTTTTTACTCCTCTTAATTTTGATAACCTTGATATTATCCCTAATCTTATATCTGAGGATGATAATGATTTACTTTATAAACCCCCATCTTTGGAGGAATTAAATGAGATTGTTTATGGCATGAATGGTGATTCTGTTGCTGGTCTCGATGGTTTTACTATTTAGTTATTTCGGAAAGCTTGGAATATTATTAGCTCTGATCTACTTTCTACAATTTTTTTTATTTTTTGCTAGGAACACTATCCCTAAATTCTTTACTTCCAGTTCTATTGTGTTTATACCTAAGACCAACTCTATTAGTAGTTGGAATGATTTTATACCTATTAGTCTTTATACCTATTTTAGTAAGTTAATTTCTAAAAATTTTATGAGTATGTTAAACTCTAATTTTCATAAAATCATATCTCCCTATCAAATGGGTTTTAGTAAGGGTCGGGCTATTGCTGATAATAATCTTTTGGCTCAAGAATTTCGTTAGGGCCTGGATTTTAAGGTGAGAGGTAACAATATTATTTTGAAGCTTGATATTGCCAGGGCTTATAACAACATTGATTGGAGTTTTCTTTATATGATTTTACATTTATTTGTCTTTAATTTTGATTTTATTAATCTTATTAGGAATTGCATTGAAGGATCCTATTTTTCCATTATTGTCCATGGCAAGAGTATTAGTTTTTTTAAATCCTCTCATGGCCTTAGATAGGGAGACCTTATCTCTTCTACCTTTTTCATTATTGAGGCAGATTATTTTTCTAAAGGCATTGCTAACCTCTTTGAGAATCACCCTAGCCTCTATTTTAGAATCTTAGGTTATTTTTCTATCTCTCATTTATATTTTACTGATAACTTTATTATTTTTATGAATGGTACATTAAAATGGATCAATAAACTTTTAGATGTTTTTTCATTATTTTGAGAATGTTAGTGGGATTTCTTTAAACAAAAATAAATATAGTTTTATTTCCCCTAACAACATGCCTAATGATCATATTGTTGTTATTAAAGCTATGTCTGGCTTTGTGTAAGCTTATATGCCTATTAGGTATCTTGGGGTCCCCTTTTTAAAGGTCGTAAGAAGTCTTTTCTTTTTTATGACTTGATTACTTCAGTTCAGTGCAAGCTTTTGTTTTGGGATTCTAATTTTATGAGCTTTGGTGGTAGGCTTACTCTCATTAGAAGTGTTCTTTGCTTGCTTTCGGTTTATACTTTTCAAACTCTTCAACCTACACAAACTATTTGCAATAGGATTTACAAACTTATTTTTAAGTTTTTTTTGGAAAGGGGCTAACATTAATACTAAAATCACCTGGTCCTCTTGGGATAAATGTTGTGGTGTGTTAAACAAGGGTGTGTTTGGTTGTAAGAGCATGTTTGATTTATCCTATGTGTTTTCTTTCAAGTTGTGGTATACTTTTAATGCTAAGAGGAGCCTTTGGGCTAAATTTATGGTTACTAAATATTGTGTGGGTAAACATCCTACTACTTGCTCTTTTAACAAAGGTGACTCTAAAGTGTGGAAAAGACTTTGCAAGGTGAAATGGATGGTTAAACTGCATCTCTCTTGGGCGCTTGGTGGTGGAAATATTTTCTTTTGGAAAGATATTGGTTAGGTCAGCATTCTATTGATTCTATTACTAATACCTCTTATACTACAACGTTTTATAAGGTGAACTTTTTCATTACAGATAATTATTGGGATTACGATAAACTTACGAATGTGATTCATGACTCTATTATTCACCAAATTTTTAATGTTCCCCTGAATACTAATTCTGAGGATTTACTTTTATGTAATTTGTCCAAAGATGGTAATTTTAAATTAAAGGATGCTTGGAATATTTTTAGAACCAAGAATGATATTTCTATTATTTTCTCTATGATTTGGTATAAAAACATTCCTTCCATTATTGTTATTTTTATTTATAGAATTTTGCATAAGTTTATTCCTACTGAAGATAACTTAATTAAAAGGGGTTTTATTAAGCTTTCCAAATGCTAATGTTGCTATCATGTGGGAATATGCATCATGCTTTCCTTTCTGGTCCTTTAGCTATTAAAACTTTGACTTATTTTGATGATATTTTTAAATTAAATTATTTTAATGCTAAACTTTCTATTAATGCTAATCTTAAGTTTTGATTTGTCAAGTCTAAGTGGCACATTAGAAATTTTATTCCTTCTCTCATTCTTTGGTATTTATGGTTAGAACGAAACAATTCTCTTTTTAATGGTGTTGGCATGAACATCATAGGATAATCAATAATGTGAAAGACAAAGTCTTGAGGATATTTTCTATTAACCTACTTTCTTATAAGAATTTTAAAAATTATTACTTTATGGTTGATGACTTAGGCATTAATTTGGATGGTGATCTGCACCCTCTTTTTGGTTCTAGAATTTTTTATTGGATTAAGCCTCCCATTAACTCTTATAAACTGAATGTGAATGATATTTTTAATCAACAAACTTCGGGATGTGGTGGAATTCTCAGGGACAAATAATGGTAACATTGTTATGGATTTTTGCGGGTCCTTACATTTGCATGATGAGCAATTTGCTAAGCTCTCCGCTATTCTCTATGGGATTAAATTATGTATTTCTTTGGGTATTGTTTCAATCAGTATTGAAGTTGATTCCACTTATATAATTCAATGCTTAAATTATCTGGAGGATTCTGTTTGCAATTCTAATCTATTTTACTTATTTAGGTATATTAAAAAGTTAATGATATTTATTAATGCCTCTTTCTCTCATGTGTATAGGGAGGGGAATTCTTGTGTTGTTTGGATGGCTCATTTGGGGTATAATTTGGATCATCTCATTGATTTTGCTGCTAGCTTACCTGCTCATTTAAGAGGGCTTATTAGACTGGATAAAATAGTTTTTTAAAACTTTTCTTTTAAAAAATACTTTTTGAAATCTTGATTATCAAATTTAAATAAAAATTTAACAATATGAAAGCTAATCAATGTGCTAATTTTTTTTTTTTTTGTAGAGAACTCAAAAGATGAAGTTGAAAAGATAGTTTTTTATACCAATAATCCAAACTTTCACAACATTCATAGCATGGATTTGCAAGAATAAATTATAGAAAATTAGCGCAAAAATAAAATGCATAAGGAAAAAACTACAAGAAACAAGCACAATAGAATTTTATAGTGGTTCAGTTAACCTTGACCTACGTCCACTCCTCGGAGTCCTCCTCTTTGAGTATTACACTAAAATAGTAGTGACTCTAATTTAGCCCATATAGCTAGGCGGAGAAGCCTTTACAACAATCATTTCCACCAACTCTGTGTGGTAGAGTACAAGAATCTTTTTCACCCTCCTAGTATGGTAGAGAACCTTGACTCTTTTTCACCATCTTGGTGATGTAGAGAACCTTGAAGCACTTTTACCTTCCTCGATGTGGCGGAGAAGCCGGGTCCTTTGACACCAAATAGATCTTCTTCTTCCCAAAACTTTCCTTAAGATAAACCTTGAATCTGATGGTAATAAGATGAAAGCTTACCGAAGCAATTATGTGAAACCCCCTCCATACTCCCTTGAACCTCACAAGGATCTTCTCCCTCTAAAACTCCACCCTTTCCTCTCTCCCTTTCAAATTTTATTTTCATATTTTCTTCAGAAGAATGAAGGCACAATGGCTGCCATAGACATTTACCAAATGCCTTGAAAAGATTAAATAATGGGCTTTGAAAAATTAATTCTAGCAACAAAGATTGTCCAGTACGATTATAGGATCATCCAATATGATGTTCTTAAATAGAGGGATTCAGAAAACCCTAAAAACTCAATTTTAGTGATAAATATCCTCATGTATGATCTCATAATCATCCAATATGATGTGTAGAATTTGACTTGATAGTCCTGGATAATCTCAGAATAATCAAATATAATCAATTCAAATTTATACAGATCATCCAGTATGATATTGGGGAACATCTTGGATGCTTAGAAGAAAAATTGTGGTATTTTACATGGTACGATTGGGGCTCATCTCATGAAATATCTAAGATCATCCAGTATGATTATAAGATAGTCATGTACAATCTGATCAAGTAATTTAACCAGAGTTACTCCTAATCACATGATCAATTTAAGCATAGTTGTCATAGATTGTCCAATATGATGTAGATTATCCTAGATGATTAGAAAAAAAAGTAAAATTCAAAATCTTGCCTAAATTATGATTAGCGGCTATTTTTTATGATCATAACAGATCATCCTGGATGATCTAATCATCTATTATGATTAGTTAGAAGAACATATCATATAGTATGATAGAAATCATACAGTACGATTAGTTCAAATTTTTAACTTCTGGTTTTGACTCAATCTCACTTCCCCTAAGTGTGTATATGCATGGTTACCAAGCAAATATATATCCTTATAGGACCTGACTCAAGAAATTAAAAATACATCAATAAATATTACAAAAAACTCTTTATAACTGTTGAAACTTCTTAATTAAGAGTTAGGTTATTAGACCTAAGCTTATGTCCCAATGGCTAACCAAGAGGGGCGATGAATTGGTAATTTAAAATTTTCCTCTTATTTTAATTTTATAAAACTGATGAAATTATTTTTGAAATTATAAAAGAAATTTTTCAACCATAGATAAAATAGAAAAATAAAAAGCAGCGGAAAATAAAAGACACAAGATTTATAGTGGTTGGGTCAAAAATAACCTACATCCACTCCCTGAAGTCTCCCACTACAAGTATTGCATTATTACCATTAGTGTCTTTCTTTTTGCCCCCACACTAAGGTAGAGAAGCCTTCACAAAAACTCTCTTCCACCACTATCCTGTGCGACAGAGAACCATCATCCTTTTACACCCTCCAAGTATAGGCAGAGTACCTTTCGTTGTTCACACTATCCAAGTGTAGGTAGAGAACCTTCGGTAGTTCACACTCCTTAAGTGTCGATAGAGAACCAGATCTTCTCACGAGAAATATAGAAGGATAAGAGAAAAAAAGTGAAGAAAATACAAAATGCACACAGTGATCCTTACCCTTGAGTAACCAAGTGAACCCTTCATGCCCCTATAGCAAAAAATCTCTTTCAAGCACTCTATCTTACTCTCTTCCTCAATCTCCCTTTACCATTCATGAAGACCAAGCGAATTGAATTGAAAAATTTTTTCTAAGTCCTGATCATCCAGGACTAAACATTTTCGTCCTAGGATGATTTACTATCTATAAAAATTTTGTCCAGACGAAGTCCAGTTCGTCCCAAGATGATGGGAACCGACTATGGAAGTTTTTGGCAACGTTCGGCAGTTTTCAGAACCGACCTTCGATATAACTGTTCTTACCGGACGAAATTTTTTGTCCCAGGACAAAATTAGTTCGTACTGATGCACAAATGGTTCGTACGGGACAGTTTTTTTACACAGTTCGTCCGTACTAACTCAGGTTCGTACGAGAAGATCCACTGCACAGAAAAACTTGAAATTGGTAGTTTTTTGGATGGTTTTTCATGTCCTTTCTATATAAGGAGTCCTAGAAACTATTACAAGTGCCTTTGGAGTTCTTTTATCTTGAGAGGGGTCATTGAGTGTGACTGTTTGGGAGAGATTGTAAGAGTGAAGAGTGAGAGATCAAGTGAGGGGTTTGTGAGGGATTCACAAGATTACTTGAAGAAGAAGATCTCTTCGTTTCTGCCCATCTCCGCTAAAGGCTCTCAAGTGAAGTTCAACAACATCGGTCCGGTTCTATGCCGACACTTGGAGAGTCTAAAAGGACGACAAAGTGTATCTTTGACAGTCATTGTGTCTTCGTTCTTTTGGAGAAAACTAGAAGAGAGAACTTTAAAGGGAGAGAGGAAAGGGTGGAGTTTGAGAGGGAGAAGATCCTTGAAGGGGATTTCAAGGGAGTGTGGAGGGAATTTTCACAAGTTGCTACGGTGAACTTGCACCTCAGTACCATCGGATTTAAGGGTCGTCTTGAGGGAAGTTTTGGCTAGAAGAAGATCTCTTTGGTGTCAAAGAACCCGGCTACTTCGCCGTACCGCGGAAGGTGAGAGTGATTTTATACAGACTTCTCTGCCTTGCGTTGGGGGCAAAAGGAGAGTCACTTTGTGGTATTAGTGCAATACTCATAGGGTGCCTCCGGGGAGTGGACGTAGGTCATGGTTTAACCGAACAATTATAAATCTGGTGTATTCTTTCTTATTTTTCTTCCGCATTTAATTTAATTGCAAGTTGTTTACTCTGATATAAAAGTTTATTTTTAAACTTTAAATTTAACTAGCATTAATAATTAAAAAGTTTTTCTAAAAATCCAAGAGTAGAAGTATAATTTTTAAATTACCAATTCACCACCCCTCTTGGTTAGCCTTGGGACAATCACTTAGGCTTAACATCCTAATTCATATTGAACAAGTCTCAACAGAGACTTTGCAAGGTGAAATGGATGGTTAAACTACATCTCTCTTGGGCGCTTGGTGGTGGTAATATTTTCTTTTGGAAAGATTATTGGTTAGGTCAGCATTCTATTGATTCTATTACTAATACCTCTTCTACTACGGCGGTTTATAAGGTGAACTTTTTCATTACAGATAATTATTGGGATTACGATAAACTTACGAATGTGATTCCTGACTCTATTATTCACCAAATTTTTAATGTTCCCCTGAATACTAATTCTGAGGATATACTTTTATGTAATTTGTCCAAAGATGGTAATTTTAAATTAAAGGATGCTTGGAATACTTTTAGAACCAAGAATGATATTTCTATTATTTTCTCTATGATTTGGTATAAAAACATTCCTTCCACTATTGTTATTTTTATTTATAGAATTTTGCATAAGTTTATTCCTACTGAAGATAACTGAATTAAAAGGGGTTTTATTAAGCTTTCGAAATGCTAATGTTGATATCATGTGGAGAATATGCATCATGCTTTCCTTTCTGGTCCTTTAGCTATTAAAACTTGGACTTATTTTGATGATATTTTTAAATTAAATTATTTTAATGCTAAACTTTCTATTAATGCTAATCTTAAGTTTTGGTTTGTCAAGTTTAAGGGGCACATTAGAAATGTTATTCCTTCACTCCTTCTTTGGTATTTATGGTTAGAACGAAAAAATTCTCTTTTAAATGGTGTTGGCATGAACCATCATAGAATAATCAATAATGTGAAAGACAAAGTTAGGCTATTTTCTATTAACCTACTTTCTTATAAGAATTTTAAAAATTATTGCTTTATGGTTGATGACTTAGGTATTAATTTGGATGGTGATCTGCACCCTCCTTTTCGTTCTCGAATTTTTTACTGGATTAAGCCTCCCATAAACTCTTATAAACTGAATGTGAATGATATTTTTAATCTATAAACTTCGGGATATGGTGGAATTCTTAGGGAGAAATATGGCAACATTGTTATGGATTTGTGCGGGTCCCTTACATTTGCATGATGAGAAATTTTCTAAGCTCTCTGTTATTCTCTATGGGATTAAATTATGTATTTATTTGGGTATTGTTTCAATCAGTACTGAAGTTGATTCCACTTATATAATTCATTGCTTAAATTATCTAGAGGATTCTGTTTGCAATTCTAATCTATTTTACTTGTTGAGGGATATTAAACGGTTAATGATATTTATTAATTCCTCTTTCTCTCATGTGTATAGGGTGGGGAATTCTTGTGTTGTTTGGATGGCTCATTTGGGGTGTAATTTTGATCATCTCATTGATTTTGCTGCTAGCTTACCTGCTCATTTAAAAGGGCTTGTTAGACTAGATAAAATGGTGTTTTAAAACTTTTCCTTAAAAAAATACTTTTTGAAATCTTGATTATCAAATTTAAATAAAAATTTAACAATATGAAAGCTAATCAATGTGCTATTTTTTTTTTAGAGAACTCAAAAGATGAAGTTGAAAAGATAGTTTTTTATACCAATAATCCAAACTTTCACAACATTCATAGCATGGATTTGCAAGAATAAATTATAGAAAATTAGCGCAAAAATAAAATGCATAAGGAAAAAACTACAAGAAACAAGCACAATAGAATTTTATAGTGGTTCAGTTAACCTTGACCTACGTCCACTCCTCGGAGTCCTCCTCTTTGAGTATTACACTAAAATAGTAGTGACTCTAATTTAGCCCATATAGCTAGGCGGAGAAGCCTTTACAACAATCATTTCCACCAACTCTGTGTGGTAGAGTACAAGAATCTTTTTCACCCTCCTAGTATGGTAGAGAACCTTTGACACTTTTTTACCCTCTTGCTGATGGCGGAGTACCTTGCAATCCTTTTTCATCCTTCTGATGAAGGTAGAGAACCTTCAATCTTTTTTCACCCCTAGTGAAGGCAATGAACCCAATGATCTTTAGCCTTGATTTTTTTCTCCAATACTCTAAGACCTCTCACAAAGTTCTCTCTTAGAACCTCTTCAATAGTCAAACATCTTTTACAAATGTCTTAAGAGAGTTTTATATTAGGCATAAAAAAAACCCTATAAATTCAATTTTATACACTATGCAGTTCATTGTACAATATGATTCATTGAATCAATTAATTTTGATTCAATTACCTAATCATAGAATTAAATTAGACAAGATTTATTAATATCTAGTATGATTGGCATTGTGATGTACGATTACTTCAAATTCTGTATTTTAAATTATTTCCAAAATTGTGATTAGTGGCAGAAAACTCAATTTCTACATATTATATTATACGATATAAATCATATAATATAGTTTATTCAAAATTAGATTTCCATAACCAAGTGTTTAATTAATCAATGTTTTAAGCATATCATATAGATCGTACTGTACGATATTCACAAAATTTACAACACTTAATTTTACTTCCCAGTGTGTGTGTGCACAGCTGTCAAATTAGCAAACACTCTAATAAGGCACAAACTCAAGAAATATAAATATATAGAAATAAAAAGTATATACTCTTTCAACACATGTTATTCTGCTCAATCCTGAGCCCTTAATGATTGTCACTACCCTTTAGCATAGTAATAACTTCTTATGACTCTTAATCAGTGAATCACATGAATAAGTAGAGAATAAAATCAAATCATAGTACTTAAAAGAAAAGCGCATCAACCCACAATCCTATACTAGTCAGTTACTCTTCAACCAATGTTAATAAAATTAGTCTTTACTTATCCTCACACATATTATTATCATAATACTATAATAGCAATAATAATCAGCTATTACTTAATCATATACACATAATCATTCACAATGTTTGTATTATTAGTATGTTTATATTAAAAATGCAAAAAATTTAATTTTGTATAAATCATTCAAAATATTATAACTTCTAGTTTACTAAGTGAAAATATGATATCATTCAATCAAAATGCCCAGAATAATCAGCACTATAACATATAAAAAGTTAATTGATCAAAGTTTACTAAATTTTGGGAAAAGGTAACAAAATCAATTTAGAAGAAGTTAGACGGTTGAAATTTAAATCTATAAAAACATGTATATGATAACAATAACCTACCATATAATTTGAGCATTTTTTTTTGTAAAATCGATTAAGCTGATCGGAGACCAAAAAGCAAACTTCTCTTTCCTATCTCCTCTTTTCCTCCCCTTTCTCTTCTTCCTTCCACGGTAAGCCACAGGCTACACTAGTAGCGTGAGTGGCAAGAAATGGGGAGTATATATATATATATATATAAACAAATTATAGTACATAGTACCGCAACACCACCACCCAATGCTACAGCATTGCATGATAAATTCATAATTACTATAGAACATAAGCTTCACTATCGTGGAGATAATTTTTATCATCACAGCTTCTGATGGCCCAGCGTTGCGGCATCACAATCTCTGTGCTACAGTGTTTCGATTCAAATAGAATTCATATTATTCATTTTAAATTTATTTTCAAAAATACGATGTGTTACATCAATATTCTCCCAACCCCTTACAAAGAGTTTAAAGCTACTACTTATAAGTTTAATGTTTAACTGAATAAGCATTACAAAGTTGCTAAATCGGCGAATCGATTCATAAGTTTTCACTTCAGTTCACCAATCAAACTAACTCCCACCGTGACGCTCAATGATATGGTACTACGGCACTCTGGTGCGGACTAGATAGCACTTTAGCCTAAGCTCTCTAATAGATTTTTGGTAAGCTCTCAACTATAGCACTAAAGGTGTGGCGTTGCGGTACTGAAATGTGTTTTGACACTATGGTGTTGAATTTGAGGCATTGTTACAATTTTTATGATTTTTCATTGTTTTCCTGCATAAAACATAAACATTACATTCACAACATAACATAATAAAGGAATTTGGAATGATCAAATTTTTATCATATGAATTGGCCAGCCTCATATGTGTTGAGTTTCACATGTTGACTTATTCAATATGGAGTGGTCAACAATGTGAATAGAGGGAGTAGTTATGTTGGTTACGCTAATTACTGGCTACCCCCTCTTCCTTCCCAAACTTCTTAGTATGAATTTCCTTCAAGTGTGTGTACTTAAGACTTCATTAATGAATGAAAAAGAGTTATTGTTGTGTGAAGTTATTTTGGAATTGAAGGAGAAGGCTAGGTGGCTTGATCCAAATAAGAAAGTTATGGCTTGCTCCACGGACATGGTTATGTGATCACTTCTTCTAATCAAATCAACTACTACTTCCTGCTGAGTTGGCAACTTCATTCAATCAAGATGTAAGTATATTAAACCTTCATCAGAATAACGATTATACAAATGGCTTACTTAAGGCTCATTTGACAAATAAATAGAATTAAACAATACTACTTTTTTAAATGTAGCATTATGTGTAATCACACTTATGTTTCTCGAGCTACAACCAAAACTTATAAATCGGAAGTCAAGGGTAGAACTCAGGATACACAACTTCTAGACTTGGGCTCATTCATAGCTTCTCACTCTAAAAATGCTCTTTTACTTTGTTGTTCATTCTCTCTTATTCATTTTATCTAATAGTAAATTTTTAGTATAGCTCACGATCATATTTAAATTCAACATGTTAGTTCCATCTAGAGCAAAAACCATTTATTTGGAAGTTCAGGAGTAGAATCTTTTAGTTAATGTACATAATGAAATATTCTGATTTGATAGAATATTATATTGAATGTCCTGAGATTTTTTTTTTTTTTTTTTTTTTTAGTTAACCCTTTTTTTTTTTTTTAAAAAATTAAATTTTTTTTAATTTTTTTTTTTTTTTTTTTTTAGTGTAACGCTAATTTTTTTGTTTAAAAGATCAACTTTTATTAGAAACAACGTACGAAATATGATAAATACATGTCCTCGTGAATATAAGAGACTAAATTTGAATCATACTTATTCTAAATATCTTAAATGATCATATTTTTCTCTTTTCTTTTCCTTAAGAGTAAAGGAAGTAATTAATAAAATAAATCGCCATTACTACAGCAGAAATTTAATTCATTTTAAATGTAAATTTACAAAAGTTAGACATAGTTTTTCTAGCTCTAATAATTTTTTGTTGTTCTAGCTCTATCTGTGAGAATATCAAGTTTGATATTAGAGCAAAAGTTGCTAAGTGGGTTTCTTTTCATAAAATCAGACGTTATGTTTAATAAGTGGTGTTGGTTCTTTTCGTTGTATTGCTCTTTGTTGTTTGGTTATATATTTTGTATTTATGTCTCTTTGATTGATTTTTTTGTTCCTTTTTGCTCTTTGCCTTCTTCATGTTATTTTTTACCTTTTTGGTGGTGGCATATTTCTTTTCTGCCTGCTTTCTTTTTGTTGATAAACAGAGATAGCCAGACTCACGAGACAAGCAGTTTAGAGAAGAGAAAGGAAAACTTATTATTACATCTAAAGCAGTGTACAGGACTACTAGATATAGACAGGCATACAAGTTTAAAACAAGAAGCTGACGTGTAATTAGCTATGACGTTTGCAAGGACAGTTCTTGCTTACATCCCCCTTCAAACTAAGGATGGGAAGCGGCTTGGTGAAGATGTCGGCTATGTAATCTTTGGTACAAATGTGGTGGACGGAGATTTGCTTTGCTTGGATGCTATCGCTAATGAAGTGGCAATCAACATCAATGTGTTTTGTACGGGCGAGATAGATTGGATTATTTGCAAGGGCTATTGCTGATGTGTTGTCGCAGTATATGATGGTAGGTGTTGTTTGAGGTAAGTGAAAGTCCTCCAGTAGTCTCCGAAGCCAGATGATTTCAGATGCTTCTGCCGCAAGTGATCTATACTCGGCTTCGGTTGATGATCGGGCGACGGTATTTTGCTTTTTCACCTTCCAAGAGATAAGAGAGTTTCCCAAAAAAATACAATAACCTGAGATTGATCTGCGGTCGTCGATGTTGCTAGCCCAGTCAGCGTCCGAGAAGCCTTGGAGCTGGAGTTGGCCTTGGTATAGGGAAGACCGACGTTGGTTGTTCCATGTATGTAGCGTAGTAGGCGTTTAAGTCCTTCGAAGTTTTTGTTGAGTGGTTGATGCATATATTGGCTAAGATTATGAACACTGAATTGAATGTCGGGTCTAATCAAGATGAGGTATTGTAAGGATCCGAGGAGATGATGGTATAATTGAGGATTGGAATAGATTTCTTGGGATTGAACAGTGAGAATGATTTTGCATGAGCTAGGGGAGGAGACAGATTTAGCGTTTTGCATGCCTGCTCTTTCCAGGAAACGCATTAATTCCTCTCCAACCATTGAAACCTCAGGAAATTAGTCATTTTTTATGTTAATAAAATGAGGTCTAGCGAGATCCCTATTGTTATGCGCACCAAATCCATTTGGTGTATCTAATACAATTCATCTTGTTCTATTAGTTAAGAGTTTTGACTATTAATTAAAAAAATTTAAATTTTAACCTTACGGATATAATATATGTGAGTTTATCATAATTTGCATAAATATCTCAACAACAACAACAAAAAATCATATAACAGAATTCATAAAATCTGATTTGCTAAGTTTAGCTGATTTGTTATTGAATTGTAACATATGGATATACAATTAAATGGCTTCAATTGCGGCTAAGCATGCGTTTCAGCTTTTTTTATTTTTTTATTTTTTTATTTTTGGGAAAAATTGAGGGCGCATAGCCCATTTTATTGATAGCAATAGGAATTACAACAAAAATAGAAACTTAAAAGTTCAGACCTAACAAAACCGAATAACAAAATAAAGAACTACAAACAGTTACATCAAAAAAAAAAAAAACAGTAACAACAGACAATTATAAATAAATTTTAACCAGAGGACAGATAAGTTGAACAGACTAAAAGTCTGTGTGGGACTCAGAATAAGCTTGGCTTCAAAAAATGAATAATCCTTCCATCTTTGGTTGCTTGTGGGCCATCCAGAAAGAGGTTAGCAGGTTGTCATCATTGTCCACAGCCAAATAACTTGCTTATCAAGCTTTAGATAGCCACTGAGATAGCCGAGCAGATCAGAGTCATTGTCATAAATGGGACGGGCATAAAAAATTTGATGCCAGCAATCCCAGTGTAGCGATTCACATACAAGAGAATATTTATCATTCAATCCAACAACCTGCAGCACGGTTTCAATCAGGAAACCAAACCTCCCATCACGAGTCCAAGATGAAAAATGTAACCACATCAGTAGTAAACCAGATTTAGAGCCTCCTTAACCTCAGTGCCATTCTTCCAACCCATTAATTTGATAATAATTGCTTTAGAGATTTTCTTAACTAGAGAATTGGTACATAAAGCAACAGAATTAAACCTTCTATTGTTCCTCTCCATCCATATGAAATAAATAACAGCATTTAAAGTAAGGAGGCTGCCATTCTTAATGCTTTTAGACTTATCCATATTATCAATATGGAGTAAGGCTAAGAAAATATTTGGTCTGAAGTAATACATCTGAAACGAAGGAATGAGTTTTACAAGCACCTTAAAAGAGTAATCACATTCAAACAGCAAATGTTAAGTAGTCTCTAAGCTATTGTGACATAAAGAGGAGAATTTATCCAAAATATGAATGTTTCTCATAGCCAAAACATCACAAGTTTTTAAGCCTCCTTTAAGCGCCATCCACGAATAAACAAAGTTTCTCAGTGCATGTTTTTTATGCCATATCAAATGATGCCAGTCAACATGAGCATCGTTAGCAAAATAATATAAATAGAAATCTTTAAAGTTGGCATTACCCAAATTGTCCCAACTAAGATGATACATACTATCAGTAGCAATGGGGAGATTCAGAATAAAATCCCTAATACAAGGGTTATCAAATTCTGGAATATTCCATGCATCATGATGAATCCAGCTAGCTAGCTGAGAGTTCTTAGCTAAGTTAGTGGATATAATTTGAAATCTATCAAAGATAGTTTCCCCCAAACACCAGTGATCCCAGAAAATAGAAATTGGGTTGTTATGAGTAATAATAAAATTGAATTTCTCCCTAGCTATCACAGCCGTTTTACAAATATTTTTCCAGAAAGCCGACGCAGTATTCGTTACAGGTTTCCAAGGACTGATGTATCTAGCAAGGAACCACTTAGCAAGAGGAGAGTTTGTGTTGTAACATCTCATAATAATTCCATAGTTAAAAGAAAAGTTTAATGCTTGTAAAGAGGCAATACTCAGTCCACCCAATGAGTACGGTTTACAAGTATTATTCCAAGATATAAGATGTAATCTTCTGCAATCAGTGTCCCCATGGTATAGAAATTTAGAGCACAGCTTACCTATTTGTTTGTAAATAGATTTAGGCAGAGTCATGCTCCTAATCCAATAAGCCACAGTGTTAGTAATAGTATATTAAATGTATTGCAGTCTACCAGAAAAAGAAAGCATCCTCGCCTTCCATCAGGACAATAGCATTATGATTTTTTCCAATTAGATGGGAAAAATCAGACAACTTAGTCCGGCCCAAAGATATAGGAATACCTAAGTAAGTAAAGTTATCTGATACATTATGTATTTGAAGCACACTAGAAATATCATTAGGACAAGAAACACTTGGGGAGATAATAAGAGAGCTTTTATGTAAGTTCATCTGCAGTCCAGTGAGCTTAGAGAACATGTTAATATTCCTCAAAAGCTTATCACTATTGTTAGTATCAGCCTTCCAAAAAACCAAAAGATCGTCAGCATAAGCAAGGTGAGACAGATGAAAGTTATTCATTTTAAAACCCTCAAAACCACTGGAGTCAGAGTTAGAATCAAGAAGACATGATAGAGCGTCCATAATAATACAAAAAAGGTAGGGACTAAGTGGACAACCTTGTATGAGTCCAGTAGAAGATGAAAGGAATCCTTCCAGTGTACCGTCCAAACATATAGAAAAATGTATATCTTTTATACATTCTTTGATCCACTTAATAAAGATAGTAGGTAATCCCTTATCAGCCATTCTAACAAAGAGAAAGTTCTTGGAGACTGTATCAAAGGCTTTCTTGATATCATATTTAGCACAAAAGCGATTCATCTTATATTGCTTTTTAAAGAGATTGATGATTTCCATAGCCAAGATAGGATTATCAGTAGCTATCCTATTAGGAATAAAAGCGGCTTGATTATTCTCAATAATATCAGGCATAATGATTTTGATATGAGTAGCCAAAATATTTGCAATAATTTTGTGAAAAACGTTACAAAGAGAAATAGGCCGGAAGTCTTGAACATTTTCAGCATGAGATTTCTTAGGAACATGAGCTATGGTAGTAGCTTTAGCACAGTTAGGTAAGTAGCATTTACTAAAAAAGAACTTAATGGCCTTGCAAACGAAAGGACCCATAATACTCCAGGTCTTTTTATAAAAATCAAAGTTAAACTCATCAGGACCAGGTGCTAAGTTAGAGCAGCCAGAATTAATAGCCAGATGAATCTCCTCGTTAGTAACAGGCCTCACTAATGAAGTAATAACATCTTCAAGAATCATTTTGCCTTTAGGGATAAGACTAGTATCATTTAACTCAGGAGGAGTAGAGTTATAAAGATTTTGCGTTTTAGCTTTTGTCTAGCGATTCTATTTGTAAAGCATACATGTAATCAGTGCTACTAAGTTTTCTAATGAAGTGCCAGATTTTATAATTTATGCAGGGCAAATTAACACCTGGAAAATATAAATCTTGTATAAATTTCAAGGTTGCAAAAATCAAATAAAAAAATAGAACCTAAAAAGAGAGAGATATAAAGTTCAACGTTTCAATCATAGTTGAATTGGAACCGAACTGAATGATGTAGTAATTATTAAAAATAATTAAATGAAAAAATAAAGAAGAAATAGTTATAAAATAATATAATTTTAAGACTAATTTTACTTAAATTATTAATTTATTTAAAAACTCTGTTTAAAAATACATATTTTTTGCTATTAATATAAAAAATTCACTTTAATTTTTTAGTTTTACATTACCTAATACTTTAGGTTAATATTATCTAAAAATTTAAAAAACTTGTCAACTAAATGAGTAAAAAAAATCACATAGAAGATATGCCATGTATAAAAACTTTGTTATATCTTATTAAAAAATATATTATTATTACAAATTTAAAGTTATTTTTAATTTAATTTAATTTATTACAGTTATTTTAAAAAAAAATTAATTATATAAAATAGATAATTATTGAACCTGCCGATTGCTAAGAAACGGAACCGAATCAACAATTTGATAGTCAAAGCACCATTTCAAATCAACTTTAGCTAATTCATTGCAAACCTAATTTTAGAGAAAATTCGAACCAGCTAGCCAACCGGTCCCAATTGAACCGACCAGTACAATCCAAATTTCAAAACAATAATAAATTCTAATATATAGACCTATGAGGATTTACATAACAAATTTTTTTATCTAGTTATATATTTAAAATTTGAAACTATGTTTCATAATGTCTGAGAAAACAATCTTCAAGCTTTATAAAACTATTATAAAGAATTAACTTTTTAAAGCTACAATAACAATAATAACAAGTCTTTATCATACTATATGAGATCAATTATATGAATCCTTTTTTCTCCATTGTGACATATTAAGAGTCAATTTCTCATTTAAATCTATCAAATAAAGGTCATTTCTAATATTTTCTAACACAATTTTCTTAAGTCTATATCTATCTTTCTTAACACAAGTCTAATTTAAAACATCTACTTTTCTAACCGGACCACCACCATTTTATATGTCCAAACCATCTTAAGGCGACTCTAATCTTATCTTCCACTAAAGCTACTCCTAGCTTTTCATTATTTTCTCATTTTATATCCAATCAATTTTTCCGGTACAAAAAATTTGTGAAAATTGTTGTAAAAAATTTCCCAGTACAATTTTTTTTAATTGAAAAAAAAAAACAAAACAGAATTTTAATTGCAATCTGAAAGCAAAGCTATAAAAAACTATAAAAAACAAACCCTTATTCACAACAAATACTTGCTTAAAAATATTAAATTCCCTTGATAGGATTTAATAATTATAATGTTAATTAAATATAATAGTTTATAACAATTTAAATGTTAGATGTGCAATACATAGAAGTTTTATTATATGCATCTTCATCGGCCAAGACTTATTTCCTGTTACTTTAGCGATTTCAAGATTATAATTTTTCTATCGACATAGTTCACCTAATTTAAAATTTTTAACATAAGGCTAAATAGTATATAAACAAACTTGTCCCAATAATTTTATTCTGACAATGTGCTCTCACATGCATGAAAATATTACCAATCACTCAGAACTTTGACCCAAAATATGAAATATATTTACCTCTATCTTTATGGATATAAATTTTAACAAAAACAAAGTGAAGCAAAGCAAAATCAGAAAAAAAAAATCAAGTTTACCACTGTCATTTAGAAACGCAACTAATTTTTTAAGGAATTAAATTACAATATAAACAATATTAAAGAATTAAACCGAAAATTCTGCACGGAATTTTAAGTTCAAACTTATTGATTAAGGAATTGTATTCTATGACTAATTGCCTTCAGTACCTAGGTAGTCCTATTTTTCTAGATTCCAAAGACTTAATTAAACAAAAAAATGAAAAAAGAAAATCTCATTTCAATGCTAAATGACAGGAAAAAAAAAACTAAAATGTGAACTATAAATGCAAGTTGGTCTAGCAAAGTAAACTATTTTCAACATTTTATATCATGGCTGACTAGCAGACTAACTCCAAAGTAAAGCTATGCTCGAAGTAAATTAAAAAAAAAAAGCCAAAATCTCCGAATTTCATTTGCTGCGGTGTACGAATGCTCTATCCATCTGCTATCCTAAAAAATATTGGAAATTTTACATACCGTTTCCGTTATCTATGATCTGCTTCTGGATTTGCATTATCAACATATAATGCTCAAAAACTTATACATCTGCAGAAATCAGATGGATTATTTTTAGCACCAGCATATACAACAACCCTAAACGTCAAAGCATTTTAATTTTTTAAACAGATGCACTACAATCTGCGCAACAAAATCCTGAAAACTCCGATCATCAGACATCATCTCATTCATTTTCCTCCAATCTGAAAATTTAAAAAAAAAAAAATTATGTATAATTATTTGATTTGAAAAATAAAACAATATGCAAACTCGGATGCCAGTAAACTGATCAGTATGACCGTTGGATTTCGAAGTAATAATTTATAATATCTTAAGCTGGCTCTCAACCTCATAACAGAGTAACAAAAAAGAGTAGAAAATACAATCGTAAAATAAAATATAAAATAATCAGCATAAAAAATATGTAGTTTACTGATATGATCAATACATGTAATGGATAATAAATAGGTTACATGTCTAGTAAATAGGGTCAATAGGTCAAGTGAAGTAACAATTGCATAATATGTCAACAATGTAAGGGTAAATCTTAGTGTCTTGTTAAGGCAAGCATTGCATCTTTAAATATACCTCCCTTTGGAGAATATTTGACTATGCAAAATAAGGCAAACGATCCTGGTGTCTGAGATATTCTTCTTCCTCCAACTTCTCGAAATATTGCAATTTCTGGAGTTACTAGCGAGCTCAATGTCATCATTTATCACTGTGATCCTCAAGGGTTGTAACAATTAGTGTTCACCTCTGCCCCTATTTTCATCTCTATTTCTCACATCGCCTTGAATTGTCCATGAACCAAAGCTAACAATCTGCATATTCCAATCCACGAACACAACTTGTAGATCTAGCGAACATTAAAAATGCAAATCTTAAACACCATCTTCAAATCTGCTGCCAACATCTTACTCGTTTTCTCTCCTTGGATCTACAAAACCATACAGAATCTAACACCTTCAATTCATCGTCAAAGCCTAATCTTCACCTGTCTTTCAGATTTTGTTCGAAACCCATCACCACCGCCTCACCAGATTCAACAAATAATGAATCTACAACCAGTCTCACAATTGGTATAAGCTCTTCCTGAAAGTGCTATGGCGCACTAAGACTGGGGGGGAATTAGTATTTTAAAAAATTTTCTTTTACTTGAAAATCAAATCAGAGAAAAGTGCACCCTATTTTCCAATTTTCAGTCTCTGGTCGTCCAACATGATTAGTTCAATTCCGTCACTGCTTATCATGTATGATGCATAGTCGTCCAATACGATTAATTATATTGAATCATAGATCGTCTAGGACAAACTAAGTTCATCTACTAAACTCTGTTAGATCGTCCTATACGAAATTGATCATATATGATGATCATAAATAATGAGTTATTCTATGGGATTAAATTTGGCAATATTACTTAATGTTTGTACAGATTGAAATTTGTTCATACATCGCAATCAATTCAAATTTGACTAATTTAGGCAACATAGATTCGACAGTGAAGTTTTATCAAAATTGCTAATTGTCTTATAAGATTTAAGGTCGTACAATATTATTATAAGTAGTCCAATTTACTAAATTTGATTTAATTAATTATTTGAATTAATTTATGTTTTAAGAAAATTGTACAATAAAATTATAGAGAAAAATTCAAATATTCAATTTTGATATCCTCTATGAGTGTATAGCCAATATACACCTAATACAGAAAAAGGCTCAAGAAAAATAAAAAAATACATGATTATTACAAACTAATTTTGACTTTACAAACTTCATTATAATAAACTAACTACATTCTCTTGAGTTTGATTTCTCTTGACTTGTATCGATGTATGTTGTCCCTGGAAAGATTAGTGACACAAAAAAATATGCAAATTATAAAAAAGAAATAAGTGAATAATTAAAGCAACAATGTTTGTAATCATCAAAGCAATTGGTCAGCTCTCGGATTACAACAATTTCCCCATTTTTCATGATGATACATATTATTAGTTGGAATTTAAATTTACAATTTTGATAAACAGTTTCCTACTTGTTTTCTCCCTCTCACTAAATGACTTGTTTTAAAATAATTGAGAAATTTTTTTAAAATATTTAAAACATTATTTTTTTAAATATATTTTTTTAATATAAGATAAATGCAACAAGATAAACACTGGGCAAAAAGAAACACTAATAAAAAATCAATACAACTAACAAATTCTACTTCATCTTTTTCCATCACAAAAACGGAGACAAAAAAGTACAGCAGACAAAGGAAATTTAATAGTGCTAAAGGGACAAAAAACTAAAGCACAAAGAGACAACACAAAATAAAGGCAAACTACTCATCAAATGGACCCTAAAAAGTACAGCAGACAAAGGAAACTTAATAGTGCTAAAGGGATAAAAAACTAAAGCACAAAGAGAACACAAAACAAAGGCAAACTACTCATCAAATGGACCCCAATCCAATGGTGGCAGTGTTGGTGAAGGCTAGAAGTAGTGGTGCAAGGAAGCAAAGTTATCCATGAACCATGCACAGTCTGCCTCATATTACCGCTGCATCTGCTCCCATCGTGCTGTAAACTCTCGAATATGTCTTCAATCTCAGCTCTAAGCGATCAAATCACTCAATCCATAAAACGGATGTGATGGCTAGAAGACAGGGGCAGGTGTGATGGACCGGTTCACCCTGAACCAGTCCGGCCTGGACCCGTGCGGGTCTACAGGCGGAGGGGAGAGGGGCGGGCGGTCCGGTTGGACCACCTTCGGCTATTCACACTCTCCAAGTGTCGGCAGAGAACCGGATCTCCTTGAACGATCTTCTCACAAGAAATCTAAAAGGACGAGAGAAAAGAGTGAAGTAATCACAAATCACAATTGGAGATTCTTACCTTTGAATTCCAAGTGAATCCTTCACGCTCAAGTAGTAAGAATTCTCCTTTAAACACTCTCACACTCTCTCCTTCACTCTCCCTTCAGTTAACACAAAGATTAGTAGGCAAAAAAGATTACAAGACAGTTTTAAGTGGACTTAATATAAGAAAGACACGAAAAACCGTCCAAAAACTACTGACTTTCAAGTCTGTACACAATCAATCGTCCTAGAAGATCGTCAGATCGTCTCATACGAATAGTGTTAAAATAGTTGCATACGAACCCAATGAATATTGGTACGAACTGACTTCGTACCCTATCATCGTCCAGTACGAAATAAGTTCGTCCTGAGACGAACAGTTATATCAAGGGTTCGTTCTAACGAAACTGCACGACGGTCCCAAATTTTCAGGGAACAGAGGACTTCGTCCTGGGACGAATATGAATGTTTGTCAAGACGAATAGTTCAAGTCATGTGTCCAGAAAACTTCGTCCAGAGACGAGCGGGATGAATCGTCTCGACGATTAGTTTAACCTGTGTCCAGAGGATTTCATCCTGGGACGAACGGACTGAATCGTCTGGACGATCAGTGTAACTCAAGTGTCCATAGAACTTCGTCCAGGGACGAATGGTACATTTCGTCTGGACGAACAGTTCAAAGTGAGAATCCAGAGAACATCGTTATAATACCCAAAATTTTTGTCCAAAAAGGTAAACATACAAATTTCCCCTACATTCTCTCACATATAGAAAGTATCAAAAATATTTTCATCAAATTTGATATTGAATTTCGAGTAATTTTGGTATCAATATATCTTAAATGTCTATGAATAGGTATCTTTTAAATAACTGTTTAGTATTATAGTTAATATTATAGTTAATGAATAACAATTAATTGATAAAAATTTATTAATTGTTACTGTAGTCTCCACTAATCTTGACAAGCATGGGCTGGATGGAGATCAGACGGCTAGAATGTTAATGGAATTGTAGTGGAGAATGCACTATCTTATAATAATATTATATATTACGGTAAAGCACTAGTAGACCTATAAGTCCCCTTCATTACTTTCATTTTCCCATCACCTGGAATTGAAGCAGCGGGCAAGCAAGCTGAGTAATAGTAGAGGATTCGG
>NW_021319083.1:32340347-32340673 GCF_001605985.2 Dendrobium catenatum
AAGTAAGGAAGAATGATCAAGGCAAGAGGGAGGTGCTCATCGAGTGGAAGGACCTACCGGCACATGAGGCTACTTGGGAGATATACGAAGCCCTGCAGGAGCAGTTTCCAGACTTCAACCTTGAGGACAAGGTTGATCTTCTAGAGGGCGGTATTGATGGACCGGTTCACCCTGAACCGGTCCGGCCTGGACCCGTGCGGGTCTACAGGCGGAGGGGAGAGGGGCGGGCGGTCCGGTTGGACCAAGGGGCCCCATCCACTTAAGTGGGGGCATTTTGGGGAGGGAGAAATTGTGTGTTGGTATGAAGGGAGCCATTAGGGTTTAGT
>NW_021319083.1:32340999-32352881 GCF_001605985.2 Dendrobium catenatum
CCGGCCTCATTTGAATCATATTCCTCTGCAACCTGCGGTCTGCAGCATGTCGTTATAACTAACATGGAATGAGCTATCCGTAAAATAGATTGGGAAGTGATCAGCAGGGGTAGGGTACATTAGGTTGTATTTTGCATCTAATAGGTACTACGACATGTCCTAGTGTTAGGTTATGTATAAGATGTGTCATAGGGTTCCTAATAACAGTTGCCGAATAATCATGTCAGTTACATTCAGTCCTAGTGATAAAAAATAAGTGACAATGAATATTGGTAGAGAAATGTTAATTCTATAGCTAGCTTTAGGTATAACGGTGTTTCTAAATATGTACTTTATAACACAGGCATTTAATACTAATGTGCTAACTAGAGCTTGGTGAAAGTTTATCAAGGTGTTCCTAAAGGTAAGGTTTACTTGAGTCTAGTTATAGTCATTATCGGTGGTGATGTCCTAAGATTTTGGTGTCAACTGTAGAAATTTGTAGGAGTTCATAAAAATCCTGGTAGATAATTTCTACCGGGTGCCTGTAAGCATAAGAATTTAATAAAGTGTATTTGGAGTTTATCTCTAAATAGCAAAAAACTTCAAAAAGCAACTCACTACTGAAAGAGAAGGAAAATGTAAGAAGAAGTTGAAGTGTAGCGCCTACGAAAAGTTATAGTACATGATATTTAAGATTTTCCTGGTTTATAATCCTGGAGGTGGTGATCATAGCGGCTCTATATCTATGGTAATTACCTTCATCATCCTCAGATTGAAATCGATCATTACTTGGGGTCGAGAAGTGATGCAAGAACACTAGTTAGAAAAGCAAAACAAGGAGAACAATAGGCAAAACTATAACCAAACTCGATTCAAATAGTAGCAATCATCTATTAGCACAAAAACCGACGGATAAAAACTAAAAGAAAGATCAAAAGAAACAAAAGAAATAATAAAAGTCGCTATCCTCAGAACAACCGACAGAACGATTTACTCACATGCATCAAAATGTAGGTTAAGTAAAGTATGTGCTTAGGGCTAACAAACCGATGGTCCACCACAGCAAGAAGATCCAAACGTCCAACCAAACTCCTCCAGCAAATGCTCCCAAATCAGCCAACAAACACCTCCAAAGCTCAAGAAGAAGGATACAAATGGAGTGGAACTTGCGTAGAGAAGAAAGAGGTAAGAAGCCCAGACAAAATAGAGGAGAATAAGAAGTGGACAAAACTCTCAAGCTTTTCCAAGAAGATGAAAACCCTCATGTTTTAAAAAGAGACAATGCTCGATAATTTTCAACAACCTTTCCCTACAAAAATCATCTTCTATATATAGGCAAGAGTGGGGAACCAAACAGCCATAAACCTCCAAATAAGCCAATTAGAATTTAGGAAATGAAAGGCCAACAGCCACAGCAACAAATCCCAAACGGCACAGCAGAACAAAGAAGGGGATTCACGGAACCAAGCAGAAAACTGCAGAACCGAGCAGCCATTCGCAAGAACCAAATGGGCAAAGGCATGGGAAAACCACTTAGGTGATGGTAACCAACAGCCAGCCACGGAAACCCAAGGGACAAAGCACGGGAAATCACCTAGCTCAGAGAAGTGAGAAGAAAGAGGGGAGGAGAAGAAACAAGTCCACTCCAAATTGAATCCAAAATTTAAGAGCATACCTTTTTAGATTAATAAGCTAGGTAGTTCAATAAATCCCTCAATAAATAAACTAAACTTCAGCTCAACATTAATGAGCTAGCAACTTAGAAAAATAAAGCTCAACTCCAATAAACCACCACCTCCTATCATCATTTTCAGCTCAAATCGAGAACCATAAGCCAACCCGAGAACCAGCAGCAGCCCAAAGGACCCATCAAGCTAGCAAACCAAAGGTCTACCAAAGCCCAAGCACAACCTACCATGATCATTGGATGCTTTCCCATCGTTGGACAGCTAAAAAAAATATAAAACTAAATTAAAAACTAATGTTCAATATTCGATAATGAAAATATATAAATTATGATTGCATCAATTCCCCCCTGGTGGACAGCTTGAGCTGTCCACCTAAAAATCCCTTTTTTTCAAAAGTAATAGGAGCAATTAGAGAACTGAAGTTCTTTATAAATCTTCTATAGAAATAAGCCAATCCATGAAATCCTCTCATCTCACTTATGTTTTTAGGAATGGACAAATTTTGATTTGCTTCTATTTTTATTGGATCCATTTTTATTCCCTCAGCGGAAACAATAAAACCAAAAAATGTCAAACTCGAAATCATGAAAGAACATTTTTTAAGATTGATGAAAAGATGTTGTTCCCTTAAAATTTACAACACTTGCCTTACATGATTTAAGTGTTCAGAAGGATGAATGTTATAAATCAAAATATCGTCGAAATAAATCACAACAAACTTTCCAATAGGAGATTTCAAAACATGATTCATAGTTCTCATAAAAGTACTCGGAGAATTTGAAAGCCCAAAAGGCATCACAAGCCATTCATACAAACCCTTTTTAGTTTTAAAAGCAGTTTTTCATTCATCACCAGGCCTTATTCTTATTTGATGATACCCCCTTCTCAAATCAATTTTAGAAAAGATTTTGACACCACTTAGCATATCAAGAATGTCTAGTCTAGGAATTAGAAATCGATATTTAATGGTGATTTTGTTTATTGCCCTACTATCCACACACATCCTCCATGTTTCATCTTTTTTTGCTGTTAATAAAGCAGGCATAGCACAGGGACTTAAACTTTTTTGAATCATACCCTTTTTTAACAAATCAGTCACTTGCTTAAAAAGTTCAGCATGTTCAGAAGGACTCATTCTGTAATGAGGAAGGTTAGGCAAAGTGGCTCAATGAATTAGATCAATATGATGTTGAATATTTCGCATAGGAGGCAACCCAATTGGCAACTCATCAGGAGTTATATCAAAAAACTCATCAATTAAAGCTTGCATTTCTTTGGGAATATGAAAAGCAGTATAAAATTCTTTTCCCAAAACCAAATAAGCAACTTTAGAATGTTTCAAGTCATTAGCATTTAAAAGTAATTCAAGAGAAGTAATTTTGGCAACTGTGTTTTTCTTAACAGGCGAATCCGGCACATTTTTTTGTGGATGAAGAGTAAACTCATTATTTTGCATCAAAGTATATGTGTTTTTCTCTCCATTGTGAATAGTTTTGAGGTCATATTGCCAAGGTCGTCCTAACAAAATATGGCAAACTACAAAAGGCACAACATCACAAACAACTTGATCTTTGAAAGAACCCCCAATTGACAAATTGACAGTACATTGCTTAGTGATTGGAACCTCACCCCCTTCTTTGAACCAAGAGATTTTATAGGATTTGGCAAGTGGTGTTGATTTTATTTTAAGCTTATTAACTAGTTTTTTAGATACAAAATTTTCAGAACTCTCACTATCTATCATAAAGAGTGCAAATTTTTCCTTCGATTATGCAAGTTGTTTTGAATATGTTTCTTCTTAGCAACCTATCCTCTTTGTCAATTTTTGTTGTTAAAACTTTTCGAATTACCAAAAACTCTTCACCTTCATCTCCTTCAACATCAACCTTGATTTCAGTGTCATGTTGAGATTCAGTTTCGTTTTCTTCTTCTTCTAAATTTTTATCGTTTTCAATGAGATTATTTCTTGGTGGATTGTTTTTTCTACAAGTGGTAGAGAGATGACCATAAAGCCGGCATTTATAACATGGTCATATTAATCTAGGTTGATCAATCGGCTTAGCACCCATAATCCCTTTTCCTTTAACAGCACTTTGATTTTCAAAAGTTTTAACTTTCACACCAGATGTTCCCCCAGAAGTTTGAGATTGAGTTTTAACCTCGCAAGTTGGTCGTCGTTTATATATTTCTATTACTTTATTGTGAGCCCTTTCCCTTAAATGTTGCTTTTCTAATTTTAGTGTCATACGATATGCTTCGTCAGTTTTAATGATGTGATGCAAGTTGAGTTGATCTTGGATTGACCACTTTAAGCCATTGATGTATCTTGAAACAATTTTTTCTTTAGATTCTTCTAAATTATTTCTGGAATGAAGTTTGTAAAATATTTCAGTGTATTCTTCAATGGATTGATTTCCTTATTTCAAGTTATTAAATTCTTGGAATATTGTTCGAGCATGATCAGTTGGCAAGAATTTTCCTTTTATTTTATCCTTCATTCTTTCCCAGTTTTGAACTTTTTCTTTTCCCCTCCTAAGTCTATTATTTTGAAAATTTTTCCACCAGTTTAAGGCATGACCAGGAAGTTTTAAGCTAGCAAAGCGAACTTTCCCATTATCAAGTATTTATTTCCATTCAAAAAATTGATCCATCTTTTCTACCCATTCAAGAAATTGATCGGGTTATAGCTTACCCTCAAAGTTAGGAACATCAATTTTAATTTCATAGTCCCAATTTCTTTGTTGCCTATGTTGATTTCTAGGAACCTCCTCTTCACTTCCAGAAGTTTGAACATTAGGATTAGCATTAGCGTTATTAACATTCAAATTCTCAAGTGCATCAACCATGGTATTGAGTTGTTGTTGCAAATGATTCAATTGTTGCATAAGATTTTGTCAATCCCCCGGATTATTAGCCATCTTAGAAATTGGAAAAACCCCACCCAAACAAAAACAAAATGCTAACAAAAATCACACCAACCAAGGATAAGAACTTGCTCTGATACCAAACTTGATGCAAACACACTAGTTAGAAAAGCCAAACAAGGAGAACAATGGGAAAAATTATAACCAAACTCGATTCAAATAGTATAAATCATCTATTAACACAAAAACCGACGGATAAAAACTAGAAGAAAGATCAAAAGAAACAAAATAAATAATAAAAGTCGCTATCCTCAGAACAACCGACAGAACGATTTCCTCACATGCATCGAAATGTATGCTAAGTAAAGTATGTGCTTAGGGCTAGCAAATCGATGGTCCACCACAGCAAGAAGGTCCAAACGTCCAACCAAACTCCTCCAGCAAATGCTCCCAAATCAGCCAACAAACACCTCCAAAGCTCAAGAAGAAGGATACAAATGGTGTGGAACTTGCGTAGAGAAGAAAGAGGTAAGAAGCCCAGACGAAATAAAGGAGAAGAAGTGGACAAAGCTCTCAAGCTTTTCCAAGAAGATGAAAACCCTCATGTTTTAAAAGAGACAATGCTCGATAATTTTCAACAACCATTCCCCACAAAAATCATCTTCTATATAACGGCAAGAGCGGGGAACCAAACAACCATAAACCTCCAAATAAGCCAATTAGATTTTAGGAAATGAAAGGCCAACAGCCACAACAACAAATCCCAAACGGCACAGCAGAACAAAGAAGGGGATTCACGGAACCAAGCAGAAAACCGCAAAACCGAGCAGCCATCCGCAAGAACCAAAGGGGCAAAGGCACGGGAAAACCACCCAGCACAGGAAACTAACAGCCAGCCACGGAAACCCAAGGGACAAAGCACGGGAAATCACCCATCTCAAGGAAGTGAGAAGAAAGAGGGGAGGAGAAGAGATAAGTCCACTCCAAATTGAATCCAAAAGTTTAAGAGCATACCTTTTTAGATTAATGAGCTAGGTAGTTCAATAAATCCCGCAATAAATGAACTAAACTTCAGCTCAACATTAATGAGCTAGCAACTTAGAAAAATAAAGCTCAACTCCAATAAACCACCACCTCATATCATCATTTTCAGCTCAAACCAAGAACCATAAGCCAACTCGAGAACCAGCAGCAGCCCAAAGGACCCATCAAGCTGGCAAACCAAAGGTCTACCAAAGCCCAAGCACAACCTACCATGATCATTGGATGCTTTCCCATCATTGGTTAGCTAAAAAAAATATAAAACTAAATTAAAAATTAATGTTCAATATTCGATAATGAAAATATAAAAATTATGATTGCATCAAGAAGGACCCCCTATGAGAAGTCGGGCATGCTTGTCGGCCATCAGGATTGCTTGGGACAAGGAAATTTTGAGGGCAAGAAGCTTGGAATAAGATTAGTTTGCTTATAAATAAAATATTCCTTTCCATTCATAAGCTTTGTTAGATCGTACTATCAAATTAGTTCAATTATATCGTTAATCTTTCAGTACGAATAGTTATATTGAATTATAGATCGTTCAATATGATTAGTTATAATGAGTCACAAATCATCCAAGACAAACCAAGGTTCGTCCACTGAGCTCAATGTTAGATCATGCTCTATGATATTTATCATAGATTGATGTTTAGATCCTAATTCGATTCTTTAATCTATGAGATTACATTAAGTATTATTAATTAAAGTTCGTACAATATAAAATAATTCATACAATACGATCAGTTCAAATTTTAAAATTCAAATTTGCCTAATTTAGATAACATAAATTTGGCGGCGAGGTTTTATCAAAAGATTCATGTACGATTTGAAGTCGTACAATATGATTAGTTATTGCCCAAATTAATTAATTTGATTTAATTAAACATTTGAATTAGTTTATGTTTTAAATAGATCATATACTACGATTGGATCATATAATATAATTATATAGAAAAATTCAAATATTCAATTTTGCTCCTTATGAGTGTGTTCGGTCGTCTAGCTAACACACCTGATATAGAAAATGACACAAGAAAATAAAAAAGTACAAAATTATGACATTGATTTTGACTTTAACACCGCATTCTTTCAAGTTTGAATCTCTTCACCTGACTCGGTGTATGTTGTACCTGAAAAGGTTAGTGACACAAAAGAAAATGTGCAATTTATAAAATAGGAAAAAATGAATAAGAACAATAATGTTTGTAATCAATAGAATAATATGTTAAGCTTTCGGATTGCAACACTGTCTTCAACCTCATGTATCCACCAAATCTATTCAAATCGATCACATCAATAAATCTTGAATATCTCCTATATTTCATGTGAGTCCACCGCCTCATCATGCTTTTATAGTTTCTTTTCTTTTCATTCAAAGGCCTTGCAATGTCCTCCTATATCGCAAAACTCTTTGAAGAACTAGATGTTTAAGGTGAAACACTCCCTTATTCATATTTTTAAAACTACACTAAACTCATTCTTGTAATCAATGTTCTCAGCATTCCGCTCACATCCCATAAATTTAACCAAGACACAACCCAATCTCACATAACCTTTATAACGCCCCAGAATAAATTTAGAAGAATAATCTATTTATCATTTTAAAAGTATACCAAAACTTCTATAAATCATCAATATAAATAATAACCAATGAAACCAACTAAAATCATATACATCAAAATATTTTACTATTTATACAAAAAAAAAAATATCATTTACATTAGCCATGAGATCACTCTATCACTAATCACTCACAAGCTCCTAACTATAAAAAAAATAAATAAAAATATATAACAAAATTTAAAGAAAACCTGAGAATCTCACTCTAACTGATCTCGGCCCCTTCCCTGGCCTAAAATCATTAAAAATTCACATAATGAACTCAAAAGCCCAGCAATAATACAAAAATCATTAAAGCTTTCAATGCAATGACTAAAGAATCAATATAAAACTAAAATGAGATTTTAGTTACTTACAACAAATAGAAGAAATCACTAAATAAAATTGAAAGCATAGTTTAAAATTGCGCAATAAGAGGCGCGCCTCAAGGCTCTGCGCAATTCTGCCCCAAAGAGCCTCATTGCTTAAACTTTTTTGGGTCTTGGTGAGGCGTACGCCTCTGTGCAAGTGAGGAACGCTCCAGTAGTAAGAATTCTCATTTAAACACTCTCACACTCTCGAGCAATTATTAGGTCCTTTCACTGGATGTAGAGGAAGGTTCGGTTTTAGGCAAAAATAGGTCAAAAAGTGCAAATACCGAGTTTTTTGAAAAAACTCGGTATTTTTTCAAAAAACTTGGTATTTGCACTTTTTGAGGCAAAACCGAATCTTCCTGTAGGTCCTTGCACCGGACCAAATAAAAGTTCCACACTCTCTCCTTCACTCTCCCTTCAGTTAACACGAAGATTAGTAGGCAAAAAAGATTACAAGACAGTTTTAAGTGGACTTTATATAGGAAAGACACCAAGTCTGTACACAATCGATCGTCCTAGACGATCGTCAGATCGTCCCGTACGAATAGTGTTAAAATAATTGCATACGAACCCAATGAATATTGGTACGAACTGACTTCGTACCCGATCATCATCCCGTACGAAATAAGTTCGTCCTGGGAAGAACAGTTATATCAAGGGTTCGTTCTAACGAAACTGCAAGACGGTCCTAAATTTTCAGGGAACAAAGGACTTCGTCCTGGGACGAATATGAATGTTCGTCTAGACAAATAGTTCAAGTCATGTGTCCAGAGAACTTCATCCAGAGACGAGCGGGATGAATTGTCTCGATGATTAGTTTAACCTAAGTGTCCAGAGGATTTAATCCTGGGATGAACGGGATGAATCGTCTGGACGATCAGTGTAACTCAAGTGTCCAGAGAACTTCGTCTAGGGATGAATAGTACATTTCGTCTAGACGAACAGTTCAAAGTGAGAATCCAGAGAACATCGTTATAATACCCAAAATTTTGGTCCAAAAAGGTAAACATACAAATTTCCCCTATATTCTCTCACATATAGAAGTATCAAAAATATTTTCATCAAATTTGATATTGAATTTAGAGTAATTTTGGTATCAATATATCTTAAATGTCTATGAATAGGTATCTTTTAAATAACTGTTTAGTATTATAGTTAATATTATAGTTAATGAATAACAATTAATTAACAACAATTTATTAATTGTTACTATAGTCTCCACTAATCTTGACATGCATGGGCTGGATGGAGATCAGACGGCTAGAATGTTAGTGGAATTGTAGTGGGGAATGCACTATCTTATAATAATATTATATATTACGGTAAAGCACTAGTAGACCTATAAGTCCCCTTCATTACTTTCATTTGCCCATCACCTGGAATTGAAGCAGTGGGCAAACAAGCTGAGTAATAGTAGAGGATTCGGCTGCTGGAAGTTGGAGAAACCAAGTGCTGAATCTACAATTAGTTTTGGAGAAGCTGCAATTCAAGAATGCACAAATTATGGATTTCTGTCACTCTTTTTGAATGCTGAATGTGAAAATCAGAAAGGATAATGGAGGAAAAGCTAAATGCATGTAAGGGTATTGTTGTTTGCTGAAAGTAAGTAATAGTTACTATTGTGATTTGCTGAAATAAAGGGGTTGTTGAAATTGGATTGCTAAATGTATTACAGAAAGAGAAGTAAAGGTGTTGTGTTGAATGAGGAAGTTTAGTGAAGGTTGTTTACAAAAGGAAAAGAAGAAAGAATCGGGATACCGAGGTGAGATACCCAAACAAGGTTATAATAATTAATAAAGGTTTTATTATCACACTCTATCTTCATTATGTTTATGATCACATGTATTCTAGTTTATTTTGGCTATTTGAATGAATATGGTTGTTTATGTATGAATTTGTTTATGTAAAGGATAATCTTTAGCAATATAAATGATTTAGTAAGCATAGAAGGGTAAATATTCATAAAGCGCAAGTAAAGCGCAACTAAAGTGCAAGCAAAGGGCACCTAAAGCGCAAGCAAAGGGCAACTAAAGCGCACCTAAAGCGCACCTAATGGGCACCTAAAGCGCACCAAAAGGGCACCTAAAGCGCACCAAAAGGACACCTAAAGCGCACCTAAAGGGCACCTAAAGCGCACCTAAAGCGCACCTAAAGGGAAGCTAAAGGGTAATTGAAGGGCAGCTAAAGCGCAACTATATCATCAAAAGCATATGTCATTAGCTCTAAAAAGGATGACTATATGAAAAGTGAAATAAGTTATATATGAGGGTTAGGCCCGCACAAGTAAAGGCGAAAGACCTGATGAGGTAAGCCTACACTCTTAATTCTAAAATTTGAGAAATTTGACTCAACCCTGAATGAGAGAACAACTTCCATTCTAAAAGTTGGGAAATTAGACCCAACCTTGAATTGGAAAGTTGAATGGTGCAAAAGCTTATAGTCATTCTATAACTTATTTAAAGATGTTAAATAGTTTTGGTAAGATAAATAATACTGCTAGGCACTTTCAAGCTCAATATGACATTTCAATATGTGTTTTAATTATGTTAACATAGTTATGGTATTTCTTATTGGTTCATTATTATTTCTTATAAGTTGCTTGCGTATTTCATTGAGCCAAGCTCATTAGTAGTGGTTGTACTGCAGGAAAGGGGAAGGAGCCCTTGGGACAATAAAAAGAGGTGATCGTTCCTTTAATGTAAGTACGTTTTGGGGTGCAAGAGATCTAAAGCGAGATCTGAATGCTAGATATAAAGACTTTTGGGTATGTTAATGAATTTTAAAGTTTTAGTAGAGCTCTGTATTTGTTTTAATTATGATGAGGTTCAATAAGGTATATTACATGCTTCCTGTTGTTAAGTGTGGAGTTTGATACGTTGAAATCTTTCTCTGTTATACTCCAGTTCGTGGTAGAGAGTGAGTCAAACTTGGGTGTGACAAAAATTGGTATCAGAGCCGAATCAAGATAAAATAGAAGCATAATTGGATTTAGAAGTAGGATGAGATATAATGAATATGATATATACAGAGCTATAGGTTGAACCAAGTTTTTTTGGAATTATGCATTCATTTCAGTACAATAGTATACTTGCTTATTTAATGCTTGATGGATCATGTTTATTACCATGAGTATATAAATTATATGAATTATCTATATATGTATTCAGATAGATATGTCTGAGGAGTTGTTAGAAAGAATGACTGTTCAGTCATCCCTACCAGATATAGAAACAAGAATGAATGAGGGAAACAAGTATAAGGAGCTTCAAGATATTGTGCAGTTGATTTCACAATTAGTAGATAAAATGACATCTATAGATAAATCTTCTACTAGCGGTGGATCCAGATCTGAAAGTGAAAGTGAAGTTGAGCGACATTTAAAATTATTTCTGACTTTTAAATTACCAGAATTTAAGGGTGCAAGTGATCCAACAGTAGCTGAAGACCAGTTGTTAAAGATTGGAAAGATTTTAAATGGTTAGAACTCATCAAAGATTATGATTTGGATATACAGTATTATTTAGGAGAAGCTAATATTGTAGCTGATGCTTTGAGTTGCAAATCTCGTAGAATGATAAACTGGATGATTACTCAAGAGATTCAGTTTATCAAAGAAATGTAAAATCTACAATTGGAATTTAGAGATTTTAAAATATGGAATATTTGCACCAGATGATAATAAAGCCCACTTTAATAACATATTAAGGAAGCTCAATAAATCAGTATTGAATATTCTAAATTGTTGGAGCAAGCCCAATCAGAAAAAAGACCAGATCTCTCTATTGATGTTGATGGAATGATTAGACACAAATCCTAGTTGTGTTTATCTATTGATCCAGATTTAAGAAGAAAAATTTTGAAAGAAACTCATTATTCTGGCTATACAATTCATCCAAGCAGTGCCAACATGTATAAAGACTTAAAATTAATATTATGATGGGCAACTATGAAGAAAGATGTTGCTAAAAATATAGCTTAGTGTGAAGCATGTCAAATTGTGAAAGCTGAATATCAACGAACTAGTGGATTATTGCAATCACTATTTATTTCTGAGTGGAAGTAGGAAGAAGTTGCAATTGCTTTTATTATGGTATTTCCCAAATCTAGACAAGGGCATGAAAACATTTGAGTGATTATTGATAGATTAACAAAATCAACTCACTTTTACCTAGCAAGCAAATTGGTTCAGTAGAAAAATTGGCACGCTTGTATGTGAAAGAGAATGTCAGATTGTATGGTATCCCAAAAGTTAGTGTTTTAGGGATTGTTGATTCACTTCTAGGCAATGGAAAAGCATTAATCCTCAATTGATGGTCAATCTCAAAGGACAAGTC
>NW_021319083.1:32353702-32408403 GCF_001605985.2 Dendrobium catenatum
CCCTTCATTACTTTCATTTGCCCATCACCTGGAATTGAAGCAGCGGGCAAGCAAGCTGAGTAATAGTAGAGGATTCGGCTGCTGGAAGTTGGAGAAACCAAGTGCTGAATCTACGATTAGTGTTGGAGAAGCTGCAGTTCAAGAATGCATAAATTGTGGATTTTTGTCACTCTTTTTGAATGCTGAATGTGGAAATCAGTAAGGATAATGGAGGAAAAGCTAAATGCATGTAAGGGTATTGTTGTTTGCTGAAAGTAAGTAATAGTTACTGCTGCGATTTGCTGAAATAAAGGGGTTGTTGAAATTGGTTTGCTAAATGTATTACAGAAAGAGAAGTAAAGGTGTTGTGTTGAATAAGGAAGCTTAGTGAAGGTTGTTTACAAAAGAAAAAGAAGAAAGAATCGGGATACCGAGGTGAGATACCCAAACAACGTTATAAGAATTAATAAATGTTTTATTATCGCACTCCATCTTCATTATGTTTATGATCACATGTATACTAGTTTATTTTGGTTATTTGAATGAATATGATTGTTTAAATATGAATTTGTTTATGTAAAGGATAATCTTTAGCAATGTAAATGATTTAGTAAGCATAGAAGGGTAAATATTCATAAAGCGCAAGTAAAGCGCAACTAAAGTGCAAGCAAAGGGCACCTAAAGTGCAACTAAAGTGCAAGCAAATGGCACCTAAAGCGCACCTAAAGCGCACCTAAAGCGCACCTAAAGCGCACCTAAAGGACAACTAAAGGGCAGTTAAAGGGCACCTAAAGAGAAGCTAAAGGGTAATTGAAGAGCAGCTAAAGCGCAACTATATCATCAAAAGCATATGTCATTAGCTCTAAAAAGGATGATTATATGAAAAGTGAAATAAGTTATATATGAGGGATAGGCCCGCACAAGTAAAGGCGAAAGACCTGATGAGGTAAGCCAACACTCTTAATTCTAGAAGTTGAGAAATTTGACTCAACCCTGAATAAGAGAACAACTTCCATTCTAAAAGTTGGGAAATTAGACTCAACCTTAAATTGGAAAGTTGAATGGTGCAAAAAGCTTATAGCCATTATATAACTTATTTAAAGATGCAGAATAGTTTTGGTAAGATAAATAATACTGCTAGGCACTTTCAGACTCAATATGACATTTAAATGTGTTTTAATTATGTTAACATAGTTATGGTATTTTTTAATGGTTTATTATTATTTCTTATAACTTACTTGCGTATTTCATTGAGCCAAGCTCATTAGCAGTGGTTGTACTGCAGGAAAGGGGAAGGAGCCCTTGGGACAATAAAAAGAGGTAACTGTTCTTTTAATGTAAGTACATTTTGGGGTGAAAGAGATCTAAAGCAAGATCTGAATGCAAGATGTAAAGACTTTTGGGTATGTGAATGAATTCTAAAAGTTTTAGTAGAGCTCTGTACTTGTTTTAATTATGATGAGGTTCAATAAGGTATATTACATGCTTCCTATTATTAAGTGTGGAGTTTATTACGTTGAAATCTTTCTCTATTATACTCTAGTTCGTGGTAGAGGGTGAGTCAAACTGGGGTGTGACAATCGTCCAGGGACGAATAAGAAAATTCGTCTGGACGATCAGGACCTAGAAAAATTTTCTCACTTTCCTATTCGTTTCATTGCTCTTCCGAGGGGATAACGGACCTGATCGTCCCGTACGAACTTGGTTCGTCCCGTACGATCAGTATGATTTTTTAAAGATCTCCACAAGTGTGTGTGCTGAGCTACTCAATTATAATCATTCTCTCTCAAACTCAATATGATGAAAAATACAAACTTCAATTTACAAACTATCTCATGCTAAATTTGATTTGAAGTCTTCTTTAGTCTGGAGTTTAATTTTCCTGAAATATTAATCCACACAAGAGCAAAAACAATTCTTCCAAAAAGTGTTAGGAGAATATAATACTTAAAACAATAATATTTTGAATCATTAAATCTATACAAGTTACAAAAATATAAAACATGCAAATAGCAACTCTCTTAACACACATAAGAATGTAGCACCTTGTATGAATGTTCCAGATAAGGTGATTGAGGAAATTATTGCTTACATGAAAAAGAGTACCACGGCAAAACATTTACAACATGAGCAATTTGATGAAATGGTTGAACATAGTGCTAACTTCGGGAGCAAGAGTGGAAAGAGCTCTCTCTCCACTATACATAATAGATGTGCGTGGGATCCAATAGACTAGTATATGACTAATCTAGGAGAGGATAGAGGACAAGCACATATGATGCCTGCGGCTGGTACCAGAGAGGGTCGACGTCAAATTTGTATGGATATTGGTAGATTTTTTTTTTTAGAATGTCATGTCATTTAATGTTGCGATATCGCCAGCCTACTTCAATATGTTGCGGTCTGTTGGATTGTATGGGAGAGGTTTGAAGGCACCTTCCATATACAAATTGCAAAAATGAATTTTGAATGAGCTGCAGAACACAAAGCAGAGTATTAATGAGATTAAGCGGACATGGAGTAAGACTGGTGTTACCATTATGTCAATTGGATGGTTTGACATGAAGAGCAAGAGCTTGATTAATATTCTTGTAAACAATCCCTACGACACGGTGTTTTTATGATCAGTCGAAACTTCAGATGAGGCTAAAATGCTGAATTCATTTTCAATTTACTAGATGGGAATGTTGAGGAGATTTGGGAGCAATTGGTTGTTCAAGTGGTGACTGACAATGCCAGTGCATACGTGGCAGCTAGTCAGATGTTGATTGAGAAGATGAAACACCTATATTGGACCCCATGTGCAGCACACTGTATCGATCTCATATTGGAGGAACTTGGTGATTTACCTCAACTCAAGTGCGCCCTTTCTAGGGCGAAGAAGATCACAAAGTTCATCTACAATCACTTATGGGTCTTAGCCTTAATGAGAAAGTTTTCAAAGAAGGAAATCATTCTCCATGCTACAACTAGGTTCATTATTACATTTGTGCACTGTAAATCATTTTCAATTCCTAATGCAAGTTTATTCTACATATTTGTCACATCTTATTTGGCATTGCAGAGCCTGCTGGATATGAGACAACCTCTTGAAGCGATGTTTACATCTACACATCGGCTTAATTCTACATGGGGCAAGAAACCTGAGGGGAAGAAAATACAAAGTCTAATTCTAAATGATAAATTTTGGACTAGTGTGACCTATGTCATATTAAGCACGAGACCCTTGGTACAAGTTCTACGTTTAGTGGATGCTAAGAAGAAACTCCTGACATGAAACCCTAGAGATTGACCAATACCAAAATTCATAATAATATATTAGATAGGCTAGATTATACCAAAATTCATATTATTACAAGTTCTAGCCTATCTAATATATTCTCGCTCCCATTGTCGAACTCCTGACATGAAACCAGCCGGACCCATCCCTGTTCACTGTGTCAATTTTCCTCACATAATAAGAAGATAATATTAGGTTTTTTTATTATTGATAAAACTAATTATATTTATTGTTAGAATTGTTATTATTATTATTACTAAATTTATGTGTATATACATATGATAAAAAAAAAAAGAAAAAGGAATCCAAAAAAACGAGAAAAAAGGCAACAAAAAAGTTCAAAATAAAGAAAGAAATAACAAGGAAAAAAGAGAGTTTCAAAAAGAAAAAACATTTTCTTTGCTCTTTTTGTGCCTCGATCCTCGTGCCATCAAGACATTGTCGTCATCACTGATCCACGCGCAAGTATAAATTCCTTAGCTTAAAATCCCACATTCGATGTTCATAACGTACTGGAAAACCGCCCATACACGCTTCTCACAAATAATCACAAAGAGCAAAGGCGCTGTACACGCTCTCGTAACATGGCGGGAACATTTCTAAGTACTCTTAAGCGCTCACGTAGCATGGTGGGGATTGAATAAATGCGACCGCGGTGTTATCCGACACCAACCAGAATCACTCACGTAATGTGGAAGGAGGCTGCAGAATTTTCCAATGAGCAAGGGACTTGAAATTAAACAAATGATAACAAGTTGAACTTAAATAAATTTAAGTAAATTTGAACTTAAATAAACTTAAGCAATTAACGAGGGACTTGAAAAAAATGCAAATAAAGATAGGCAAATTAAATGAAAGGCAAGTGGTTGGCTTGCTGAATGAGATAACATAAGACTTGAACTTGCAAATTAAAGGACAGGCGAACATGAGTTGAACAATTTGAATAGGCAATCGAATTTACAATTACAGGGGACTTGAAAAACATGCAAAGGAACTGAATTTGCACAACGAAGAATCAAACTTTAATATAATGAATGTATAGTAACATTAAAAACATAAATGTTAATTAACAAATTTGATTATGCAAATAATGATAAATGAATGAATGGAAAACTTATACTGAAGTCTTAGTAAGCACGATTTGTTGCTTTATGCACAAGTAACAATCAATATGAATAAAGAAGAGCTGAAATAGACAAATTTTACAAACATTAGCTGATATACCAAACTCCTGCAAGTACAACTCATTCACAAGCAATGACAAATGACACGAAAAAGATATAACATATCTACAAGAAAAGTAATGTAGTTGCAAAGATGAATCCCCCTTGTTATCGATGCCACTGAACTGCATGTGAAAATACATATTTCCCAACAAGCATAAACAAGCATAATGCGACGAATGATACAGCATGTTCAAGAGCAAGGTATGAAGGGGATTTAGCATATGGAGCAACTTCTTTACAACACCCTACAATCAACATCAAAACATAAGAATCCTTATTCAACCTTGCAAGTAATGAAATAGGAGGGAATATGTAGTTTGATTGCAAACAAATATGTGAAGTCCCTCAATAATACTACAATTTATATACTAATGTTGGCAGTTAATGTGTGGAGTTCACCCTGCAAAAATGAACTTAAATCTGAGCCCGATACTTCATGTGAATGAATAGGTGTTGACATGGTTCGAACTGTTAAACAAATATACGATTGCTATATTGACCGAGATACTTTGCTTCATAGTTCATGTTAGGCCATCAAGATCTATTAAATGAAAGATTCATTGCTAAAGGTTTATCATCAAGAAAGTTCATTAACAAACTCAACTCTGTCAGCATCTAGATATAGTCGACAATGTTCAATAGATAATTATGAAAAATACCCCCCAAATACTCGTATGGGTCTTGACAAGCATGTTATGGGTACGCACGTGATGTTTAGGTATGCTATGCGGATCAAATGATGAACCCAAGTTCGAGCACGATTCTTTTACATGGGTAAATAGGAGTCGAAATGGCTCGAAACATCAAACAAATGTACAATCGCGGTGTCAACCAAGACATTTGTTTTATTCGTTCATATTAGATCTTCAAGGCCCATAACAAAGGAAAATTCACTGATAAATCCTAAAGTCTACTACGAATATGAACTTCTGTTAAAAATTAGACGGAGTTGACAAGATTAGACCCATAATTATAAAAATGCCCCCAAATATCCACATGGGCCTTTATGAGCATAGTGTATACACATACGTGATGTTAGATGATGTTACACGGATCAAATGATGAACCCAAGTTTGAGCCTAATCCATCTATGTGGATAGATAAGAGTCAACATGGCTCGAACCATAAAATAAATACCTCGATCGATACCGCGACCGTAGGGTATTCATTTTATACGTTCATGTTTGGCCTTCAAGGCCAATAAATAGGAAATTCACAAATAAAAGCATAAAAGCTAGAAACGAATCCAATCGCCTGTTAAAAATTGGAAGGAGTCGATAAGGTTTAATAAATAATTGAAAACATACCCACCCTAAATACTCACATGGGTCCTGACGAGCTTGTTATGGGTACGCACGTGACGTCTAACGATGCTACGCAAGTCAAATAATGAATCTAAGTTCGAGTATGATCCTTCTATGCGAATAGAGGAGTTGACATGGCTCAAACTATCAAACAAATGTACGATTATGGTGTCGATTGAGACATTTGTTTTATAAATTTATATTAGGCGTTGAAGGCCTATAAATAATTAAAATTCACCAACAAAGGCATAAGGCTTGTAATGAACCCAATCTTCAATAAGATTCAATCCACAAATAAAACTGCCCAAAACTACCCCGATAATGGTAGTGTTGAACGTAGATCTTAACCAGAGGAGAATATCAAATATTGAAAATTCCTCCATAAACCAATGAAAATACCAAAAATATCAAATCCAAAATATTTAAAATTGAAATTAACTGTTAAAATGCTTAAAGAAAAATCTATCCACCCTCCGCAACAATTTGTTGAGGTGGATAAATTTAAATCACTTTAGCTCACAAATTTTAATATCAATTCAGCTCACAAAAAGCTAATATCTGGTCGAGAATATCACTAGGATTAATTCTCATTCTCACAAAGAGCTAATTTTAATCCACAAATTTTTGAAACTCACATCTATAAACAATAACCAATGAAAGCGACTAAAATCATATACATCAAATTATTTTACTATTTATTTACCCAAAATATTATTTACACTAGCTATGAGATCACTCTATCACTAATCTACCTTATGCTCCTAACTATAAAAGAATAAATGAAAATAAAAAATAACATTTAAAGAAAATCTGAGGATCTCTACAATTTAAGCAAACTGGTGTTGACCCCTTCTCTAACATGAAATCATTAAAAATCCACATAAAGAACTCAAAAGCCCAGCATTAATCCAAAACTCATTAAAATTTTCAATACAATGACTAAATATATGATATGTTCAATCTAATATAATCAATAACAGTCAATATAGTTAATGACCAAATATTATCAATAAAATTTAAAATGATCAAATAATAAAAGTAGGAAAATATTACAATGAATCTAAAAATTAATAATTGCTATAAAATTCAATAAATCTATAAAAAATGGTTAAAAAATCATTCATAAATCAATAAAGAAATCTATCTTATATATTCATATGCCTCATCCATTTATGTATTATTAATGTATTCAATACTATCAATGATACTAATGTATCTATTAATATTATCAGTGCTATCAATATATATATATATATATATATATATATGTTAGCAAGGCAAGAGATACAGCTTAATGTGTGTTTTTAACATCTTTTACCCCAACTGATTTCAAGTTGATCATCAGTCATATCAATTATCACTTTTAATCAATTATCATTACAGGTGACTTAATTAAATCAATAAAGAGTCGTCACTCTCTGTCCGTCGACATAACCAATCATTTGTTAGAAGCTACAAACAGGATAACACCACAAATCATATTTAAAAGAAAGCTCGTCGACCCACCCTCCTGCGCAGGATATTATGTTTTAACAGCCAACTCATTTTATAGTATTAATAACTAACCTTTTGTAACATGCAAATGCCACAATAAAAATGCAGTAGAAAATAATCAATTCTATTTAATATAAGAAAATCTTTATAACAAGCAAAATTATTGAAAAAAAAATGAAATGTGTTTTTTACAAAAAATAAAAGATTGATAGATGAAAAAATCCTGAATAACCTTCTCTCTCTTCTTCGACAAGGAAAAATGCTAAAATTAAAAATTTTCATTTAAAAAAATCATTTCAAAAAAGTTCGAATTATCACAGCCTTCACTATGCATATCTTGTAAAAATATTTTAGAAAACAAATAAATATTTCAAATGTGTTCAATAGAATTCCCCTTAAGAACAACTACTAAAATCAATGCAGCAATTGAGGCATAGGATCGTGCAATAGAGTTCAACAAATGTTAGGATTGAATTGAAAATTTATGTAAGACATCAACCAACGATTATTTAGACCCATAATAAAGTTAAAGCCAAACTCGAATTTGAAACCAAAATTGGCTAGAGCACTGTCGTAACTCAGTCAATTTATTAGAATTTAAGTTGCTACACATGGCTTTTTAGTTTGACGATGAATTGAGGACATCTTGCGATGAATTCAAATCTTTTAAAAATGGCTAGCACATGCTCGAGCTACTTGTGTGATTCAACCTATCATCAACACATACTCTCCCACTCCAACAATCCAATTCAAAATACTAGAACCTATTTGAGCTCCTTGCTTGATTCAACTAATAATCCAAACAACCACTCTTGTTCCCCACCAAATTTTAAATTATATTCGCATTCTATAAAATAAATTTTAGGCATAACCAAAACAACTTCAATCACATTCCAACAAGTTCAGGGCAGAGAGGAAAAATTGGAAAAATTATTTCCATCTCAATTGTCACTTGTGAATTCTTTTTTTTATTATTATTATTTAGACCTATATATAGAGGTCTTTTGCATTGTATGAGGTTAATGATGAATAGAAAATTTTCAGCTTTTCTTTGTTCTTGTTGCTTGTGTGCTTTGGAGAGAAGAGAGAACCCTAAGAGAGGGCCAATGTAATACCTGACAGCCACTGGAAGGTTTGGGCTCTCGGTTCTACCTTTCTTCTATTCTCTTCCTATCTTTTTCTACTTTCTTCCCATACCGCCAGCGTCCTCTTGATTTCCCCTCCCACCACCTGTCCCCTCTCTTCTTCCCTAACCGAACCCCTCCCTACTCCATAGCCGTCGGCCTCCCTTGGCTACCCTAGCCGCCGGCCAACCCTCACATTGCTTCCTCTAGCCGCCGGCCGCCCCCTCTAAATTCCCTCCATGAATTGTGAATTTCAAAATTCAAACCTCCATTAATTACCTTCCTAAAATAGCTCATATTAATTTGGAAAGTGTATTTATTTGAAATTAATTCTCCATTTGAATTTCAAATACTTTCTTCTTTGATAATCCTTAATTAGGAAGCCTCCCAATTACATTAAATCTAAACTAAATTCAAATTTAATTCCAATCTCCAATTAATGCATATGGCCCACATACATTGAACCTAAACACTTATTTCTCCTCCCCATATGGCCGGCCCCCCTCTCTCCTATTTTCTCTCTCCAATTTAATCCCTAATCCCTCATTAATTATCCATAACTCCATTAATCTGATAGGAAATACTTGAGTTCGCAAGTAACCCTAAGAGAATACTTGAGTTCACAAGCAAACATAATCGAAATTAGCAAGAAAGCAGAGAGAAAACTGTTGTTTACAACAGTAAATCAGCCCAATCACAACAGAATTTGCACAGAAATAGCGAGAAACTTGGAGAAACATAAAGGAGTTCACTAGTAGATGCAAGAAAGCAATAAAAGATACAATATTCTTCAATTCGAGAGGAAGAACAACTCTCCACAAGTCTCTAGCAAACCCTAGAGCCCAAGCACAAGATAAGATCCCAAATTTTCTTTCAAATTCAAGATGATCTCTAATTCCCTTCTATTCCCCTAAATAACATCAAAGAAGAATTACAACTTACCTAATCATCCCTTACATTCAAATCTTTCCCCCCAAAATTTGCATTAAGCCCATCATGGGGCCTACAGAAGTTCTGCCCCCCTCCATGTTGTTTCTTCTGTCGGGCATAGACAAGGACCGATCCAACTTGAACTGGTCCAGCCTGCCCCGGCGGGGCCGGCGTGGGAGTAAGCATAACATTACTCCCCTCCAAAAAATTCACCTTGTCCTCAAGGTGAAAAGAGGAAAATTACACTTTCACTCTTTCAAATGGTTCCCAAGTAGCGTCGAAATCAGGGAGATCGTTCCATCGAATCAGCACTTCCTCATTGCCCTCTTTATCTGATCTTACCCCTATAAGCTCCAGAGATTCTAAAATCACTTCCCAATCCTCCGTCATTATCGCTGGTAATTCTGCACTAACTGCATACTCCCCTATAACACTCCTCAACTGAGACACATGGAACATTGGGTGTATGGTATCGGTGGAAGGCAACTTTAGGCGGTAGGCCACTGCGCCAATCTTGTCCATAATCTCATAAGGGCCAAAATACCTTGGTGCTAATTTCTCATTCCTCCCGTCACTATGCTTTGCCTGTACGGTCATAATTTTAGGAATACTTTCTCCCCTACTTCAAACAGCATGTCTCTCCTGTGTGAGTCCGCCTGCTTCTTCATGATTTATTGTGCCCTCAGCAAATGTGTCTTTAACTCCTCCAGCACCTTGTACCATTCTTCCAGGTAATGCACAACTGAAGAAACCGGTGTACTTCCTCTCCCATAGTGCACTAGATGTGGGGGGTCCCTTCCATATAGTACTTTAAATGGAGTCATCTAAGAGGCAGAATAGTACGATGTATTGTACCAATACTCAGCCCATGGCAACCACTTCGCCCACAACTGCGGTGTTTCAGAAGCAAAACACCTCAAATAGGTCTCCAAACATCGGTTTACCACCTCCGTTTGCCCATCTGTCAGTGGATGGTAGGCGGTACTTCTTTTTAGGACAATGCCCTGCATCATAAACAGCTCCCTCCAAAACTGGCAGAGGAATACTTTGACTCAATCAGACACAATCGATTCAGGAATCCCATATAGTCTCACAACCTCCCTGATAAATGTTGTTGCTACTGACAGTGCGGTTGTAACGATGTTGTAAGAGAATGAAGTGCGCATATTTGCTAAGTCTATCAACCACCACCATGATGACTGTGAACCCCTTTGATCTTGGTAAGCCGTCGATGAAATCCATGGACACTTCCTCCCAAACTCTGTTTGGAAGTGTCAATGGTTGTAGCAATCCTCCTGGAGCCATGGCCATATATTTGTTTCTCTAATACACTTCACATCTCGCCACCATTTCCTCAACATATTTATGTATCCGCTTCCAGTAGAGCTCAGCTGCTAGCCTCTTGTATGTCTTTTGAACTCCTAAATAGCGTCCAACTGTGCTGCCATAGAACTCGTACAACAAGTGGGGAATATGTATGGAGGTTCATGGAATCACAAACCTCGCTTGATACAATAATCTCTCTCCCTCAATGTAGTAACCAGGATGGCTACTCTTATCTTTCCTCAAATCTTCCTTGATCATTCTCAATTCTTCATTCAGCATGCTTTCTTTCTTGATGGCCACCAGTCGACCATAAAAGGTACAAATACAGTCAATTCCTGGAGCTCCCCCACCCACCTGGATAAAGCGTCAGCTGCTTTATTTTTCAAGCCTGGCCTGTATTGAATCTCGAAATCATAGCCCAATAGTTTGGACATCCATCGCTGATGCTCCTCAGTTACCATTCTTTGCTCCAATAGGTACTTTAAGCTGCTCTGATCATTCCAAACAATAAAGTGTCGACCCAAAAGATAGGGGCGCCACTTCTGAATAGCCAAGATAATGGCCATCAGCTCCCTCTCGTACACTGACTTCAGTCTTGCCCTGGTTGATAGCACTTGACTGAAGTATGCTATAGGCCTGTAGTTCTGCATCAGCATTGCCCCCAACTCATATCCTGATGCATCAGTCTCTACTACAAAGACCTGGCTAATGTCTGGAAGAGCTAAAACAGGAACAGTGGTCAAGGCTTCCTTTAACCTCTCGAAGGCCTAGGTCGCTGCCTCTCCCTAGGAAAAAATTGTCTTTCTTCAGCTGCTCAGTCAAAGGACATGCAATGGTATCGTACCCCTTCACAAATTTCTTGTAATAACCAGTCAATCCTAGGAAACCCCTCAACTCTCTTATGTTCCTAAGCAAGGGTCATTTCTGCATTGCCTCAATTTTGGTTTGGTCCACCGCCACTCCTTCCTGGGATACCACATGTCCCAAATACTCCATACTTGCTTGAGCAAAGCTGCATTTCTTCAGGTTGGCATTCAACTAATGCTCCTGAAGCACTTCTAAGACCACGCTCAAATGTTCCAAGTGCTCCTCCACAGTCTTGTTATACACCAAAATGTTATAAAAAAGACCAAAACAAACTTCCTGAGGTGCTGCTTGAATATCCTGTTCATCAAAGACTTAAAAGTAGCATGAGCATTAGTCAATCCAAAGGGCATTACCAGAAATTCATAATGCCCTTCATGTGTCTTGAAGGCTGTCTTTGGGACATCTACCTCCCTCATTCTGATATGGTGGTATTCGGATTTTAAGTCCAACTTGGAAAACATCACTGCCCCATATAGCTCGTCCAACAGCTTATCAATCACCGAAATTGGGAACTTGTCTGGTACAGTGCCCCTATTCAGAGCCCTGTAATCCACACTGAATCTCCAACTCCCATCCTTCTTCTAAACCAGGTGAACTGGACTAGAAAAAGAGCTAACGTTGGGTCTGATGATCCCCGCCTCCAGCATTTCCTGGATCAACTTCTCAATCTTATCTTTCTGAATCTATGGGTAACGGTAAGGCGGACGCTGATTGGTGTCTCCCCTTCCATCAAGGTAATGGCGTGCTCCAACTCCTTCAGATGAGTAAACCCTATGGAGGTTAAAAAATCTCGTTGAACTGGTGTATGAGTGGCTACACTGAAGAGAGAACATTGTCTTCTTCCTCTAGTCTAACCCCTTCCAGGCAATGCAACTCCACCAAGTAGCCTCCTCCTTCCTCCTGAATGGTCGTGATCAAGGATTTGAGAGAAACCCCAGCCTTGGTGAGCCCAGCATCACCCTGAATCATCCTGCTTCCTCCCCCCATCACCAGCCTCAGTGTACCCCAATTGATCTTGATCTCCCCCAATGTCTGCAGCCACTTCATCCCTAAGATGATGTCAGCACTCCCCAATTCCAAGGGAAAGAAGTCCCCCCTCACCTGGATCCTCAGAATCTTTAGCACCACCCCTCTACAAACTCCTCTACCCATTTCCACCTTGACCGTGCCCATCATCACCACATAGCCTCCAGTATCCACTAACCCCATCCCAAGTAGCTCAACGATCTGGGTGAAAATGAAATTGTGGGTTGCCCCACTATCTATCAACACCACCACCTCTCAGTCAGCTATCTCTCCTTTCACTTTCATAGTATGACTTGGAGTGAATCCCACTACAGAATTCAGAAAGACTTCTGCGACATCCAGGTGCAATTTCTCCTCCTCTTCAGATCTGCTCCCACCTCCCTCCTCGTCTTCCTTGTCTTCACAGACAAGGAAAACCTAAAGAATTCGGTCCTTGCACATATGCCCCGGCATGTACTTCTCATCACATCTGAAGCACAACCTCTTTGCCCTCTTCTCCTGCATCTCCTTCTCCGTCAACCTTTTGAACTGTCCTTTGTTTCCCCCTCAAGTTTTTTTCATTTGACACTTCCTTCAGACTCCTTTGTGCTACTCCTTTAGAAGGAAAGAAGGTGGTAGTCATCCTGTATGATCCCCCTGAATAGTTTTCTCGAGCCCCTCTTTCTGATTTCTTCTGATCTTCCACCAACTGCGCCAGCTCCATAGCCTTTCCTAGATTCCTCAGCTCCAGCACCCTGAGTGCTGTTCGTATCTTAGGTTTAAGCCCCTTCATAAAGTTCTCTTCCAGGGCTGACTCCGAAATATGATCCAATCTGCTAGCCAAGTACTCAAACCTGTCTTGTTAATCTGCCACAGTCCCCTCATGAGTCAAGGCAAAGAATTGTTTATAGAAGTCTCCTCCCACATCGGCTCGGAAATGCTCTAATAAGCAATCTTTGAACTCTCTCCAGCTCCTGATGGGCTCCCTCCTATCACGCCACTGATATCATGCCAAGATTTTTCCTTCCAGACATAATCCCGCTGCCGTCAGTTTATCTTCCTCCATCAACCCATTGACAGCAAAGTAACACTCAATCTTGTAGATCCAGCCATGGCCATCTTCACCCTCAAAGAAGGGCATCTTTAGCTTCCTTACATGTGGGTCTCCCCCGTTTCCCCTGAATCCTAATTAACCTCCTATTCCTCGAAAAGGAGGTGCTCCCAAACTATCACGATCTTCCCTCCGGCGAGTATACCCGAACCCTTCATCGTATTCCCCTCTTCTCCCTTCAAATTCATCACCTCGGCAATGAAATTATTCCCTTCTCCCGACGAAATCAACACCCCTCTGATTATTTTCCAAACTCATCTCCTCTCTAGAAAGTGGCTCTAGAGATGGCAAGTCATCCTCTCCCTCAATGATCTCCACTTCTGGATTTCTCCTTCCCCTAAACGAGTTTGGATTCCCTCCCACGCAATGGCCTCCGGTGGTCTCTCTGCTTCTGATATCGTAGGATTGGTCTTCAACTCCAACAGTTTCTTCAACATCTCTTTCATCACCATGAATTTTCCTTCAATCCTTTCATTGTTAGAGGTGATTTGATTTTGAAAATCAAAGAATTTTCCCTCCAAATCTGATTTTAATTTATCGATCTCGCCTTCCAAGACTTCTGCCTTCTTCCCGGCCATTTCTCTTCCCAAGAAACACAAGATCTTTTTCCAGTTGTAAAAAAAAATCTGTTTAACTTTCAGAATATTAGTAGCCGATGGTCCCAAATCGATGCTCTGATACTTTTTTTTTTTGATGCTCTGATACTAATTTGATAGGAAATACTTGAGTTCGCAAGTAACCCTAAGGGAATACTTAAGTTCGCAAGCAAACCTAATCGAAATTAGTAAGAAAACAGAGAGAAAACTGCTGTTTACAGTAGTAAATCAGCCCAATCGCAGCAGATTTTGCACAGTAATAGTGAGAAACTTGGAGAAAAACAAAGGAGTTTACTAGTAAATGCGAGACAGCAATAAAAGATACAATGTTCTTCAATTCGAGAGGAAGAACAACTCACCGCAAGTCTTTAGCAAACCCTAGAGCCCAAGCACAAGACAAGATCCCAAATTTTCATTCAAATTCAAGATGATCTCTAATTCCCTCCTATTCCCCTAATAAACATCAAAGGATAATTACAACTTACCTAGTCAGCCCTTACATTCAAATCTTTCCCCTCAAAAATTGCATTAAGCCCTTCATGGGACCCACAGGAGTTCCACCTCCCTCCCTGTTGTTTCTTCCACCGTGCATAGACCAGGACCTGTCCAGGCTGGACCGGTCCAGCCGGCCCCTCCTGGGCAGGTATGATAGTAAGCATAACATAATCCCACAACCATAGCCCCTTTCCCCTATCCGAGCCCCTCCAAACCACCGGCTTACCCTCTCCCTCTTCCATAAGTCGTCAGCCTTCAATGGTCCGCAAGCAGGAGGAGATATCTTTGCCCATGGATGGCGGATCCAGAGTTTGATTCCAGCTTAGTTACGATTAAGAAAGCTTTATCGACATCCCACGATCAACTTTCTTTTATTTCAATTTGGAGTTTGACGAATCCGTGGAAGAATACGTGAACAAAATTCTCTACTAACTATCCACTACCACCGATCAACGCCTCTCATCCATCCGTTGGGATATTGTCCACCGTCCACCGACTTCTTCTACTGCGACTACTTCTCCGGCGAGCTATACCATAAGCTTCACTTGTCTCTTAGAGGCATCACTAGGATTGCTGATATTCTACCTCCGCTAAGACACTACTTTCATGAGCGAGAGTGAGGGAACTCAAGGTGAAAATATCTATTTGTTAAGCCGTGGATTTTTGTTATTCATTGCCGTTAGTTTTACTTATTTATTTTGTTGTTATTTGCATGTATCCTTTTTAATCTCGTTTGTAGCCCCATGCTATTACATAGCTTCTAATTGAAAATTTCGGAATCTAACTTCGTGAAACATAAGGTTTACAATTGGCAAAGCTTTTCAAATTATTATTAATTTCCAAAGCAATTCTTGTTTTCATAAATGTCTCACATCAGAATAGGTCATGTGAGTAGCAAATTGAGTCGCGAAGTCACATGGAGTAATAGTTAATATTGTAATGGGTTGTGAGTACTTACCGATAGAGTTGGTTATTAGAGTGGGTTATGTTAGTGTTTTGTTAGAGTTTTATTTTGATAAATACCACCATAGAGTTATTTGGACATGCAAAAAAAATGAACAATCACCTTCTTAAAAATATTCTTCTTCCTCCTCTAACTCTAAAAAATCCCACATTTTTTTGGGAATTTTGGCAAGGTCAAATTTGTCATTTATCATTGAGATCCTACAAGGTCATATCATCTATGGATTTTATAAACTAATCAACCTATTATGAATAAAAGTTCAAGCAATTTCCATGTACAACATATACAGGTTGCAAGAATTACTTTATTATGCCACATAATGAAATATAAGATGCTTGTTAGAAACATGAAGGAGAAAGGAAGTTCTTTCAAAACTCTTCAATTGGGATATAAAAAATGCATCAAAATGTAACATTCTTCTCTTGTTCAAACGAAAAATGTCTCAACTTCAGCTGAATATATCTGAATCAGTTGTCTTGCTAGATAAGATTAGATAACATGCTTTCCAATGCCACCACCTCTAAGAAATTAATTACTTTCTCCAAACTTGTGGATTAATGGGTATTTCAAATAAAAAGAGACATCAACTCTCCCTAGGCTCAAAGTTTGCAAAATAGGATCATACCACTAAAGGAAAATTACCTTCAGATATAACAAACCTAAATCTGGTAGCGAGGGTACACGAGGATCACAATCCAAGATGCAAAATAATTCAGTGGTGCTTGTATTTCACAAAATATTATCTCCTGAAGCGCCTTGTTCTTCCTCTCAAGGGAAACGAAGACCCACCACCAGGATGTTTATAAATCTGGTTTGCTTCATCTTCGCTGGATTCATCAGATCTCCACTTTGAGCCCACTTTCATGATCAACTGTTCATTTGGAGAATCCCTTTTTTCAACGCTACAATGTGTAATAGGAAAATGTCAATGTAATAAATTTAAAAAATGAAACCCAAATGAGAATGGATAATTAGACAAATATAATTAGTTTGGATTGTTTCTTTAAATATTGATGTTGAATATGATTATCATTTTTCCTGAAGTTAATATTTTAAAAAATGAATCTCATTTGTAATTGGAAATATTAATGTAATAAATTTAACAAATGAAATCCAGATGAAAATTGATAACTAGACAAAAATAATTATTTAGGCTTTGTTCTAGGAAAATGTCATTGTAAGAAATTTAAAAAATGAAACCCAGATGAAAATGGATAACTAGACAAATATAATTATTTTAGCTTGTTTCTTTAAATTTTGATTTTGAATATGATATCATTTTCCTGAGACAGTATTTTAGACGAGAGCTTTCACTCTTACACATTGATTGGGACATTAGAATGAAAGAGAAAAATAAATAGAATTTAGATGTAAATGTTTGTTTTCGTTGATTGGAGTGTCGAGTAGAAAGAAAAAGAATATAAGGGAAAATCTCCCTCAAAAACCAAGATTTTGTTGTGCCAAATGGAAGAAAAAGTGGAGGGAGGAATCTCAACTGATAACTTTACATAATGCCTAAACTAACCTTACATCTATAAAACAATCAAATTTAATTCCATTCCACTTCCCAGGATTTCTTGAATCTGAAATGTTATTCCAGTGAAGTGTTCCATTGCAATATAACTGCGCCATTGTTACACTTTCAAAGTTGTTGAACATCGGAACATAGCATTCAAGTTATAAATGAATACCACTGCAATATATTGCAGTAGAAAAAAAAAATTTCACTTGTAAAGGAGCAAAGGAGATGAAGTTTGAAAAGACTGAAATAAAGATTGATTGCCTAGCTTTCTTAACATTTTTTTTTACTAACGTTAAATACAACAGAAATTTTTCCAAATTATAGCCATCCATTTGCAACTGCAGTCATCAATCCAGATGTAAAAGGGAAAGGATTCTCTACGCATTCTGCACGTGCTGCAAGTCTTAAGCTCCCAACCAAGAGCACATAATCTAATACCTTTTATTTCTCTACTCACGACTCTTTTTTTATTCTTACCTGAGAACCTTGTGTTTTAAAGAACCAACATTAAGTGTTTTAATAACAACATAATTATGGATTGTCAAGCATAAAGCTAAATTAAAATGCATTGATCCTACATTTCCTTAAAAGAAAAAAAAAAATTAAATAAAGTAGTTTACCTCCAAACTTGAGTTGATTCCGTAGGGTTGAACATGCTCCAGGGACCATCTACGTGGTTCTGCTTTCCTGATCTTCTCTGGGGCTCTTCATGAATTGCATTTATGAGAGAACTGTGGTCATTAGAAACATTAACAAGATCCGTGTAATCCTGAGAAGTTAATCTTGTTTCAAGCACAATGGAATTATCACTGCGTCTTACAGAATCATAAGACTTCATTGAATGGGGACCATTATTTCCATTAAAATACTGGCCAAACAAAGACACGTGGAATGGACTTGTATTCAGCTCATTCAAGGACTTAACCTGAGAACCATTTTGAGGACTACCAAAGGAAGTCAAATGCCTCTGTTGAATAGATGGCTCCCTTCTGGAAATGTCCATATAAGTATTGCTAACACTGCCAAATAACTTAATGGGTGCTTCTACTGAAGCCTTTTTTGAAGGAAAATTATTCAGATCAGTGTGAAGAACAAGAGATGGTGACTTCCTGCATGGAGTTGAAGCATTAGCAGGATCCAGTAGCAACTCAGAAGTAGACTCCACTTCCATTTGATCATCCTGGTTAAATGATGGGCCAGATTCAGTGGCATTTCCTGTCATTATGCGTTTACGTTGAACCTCAGGAAGCAGATCTAGACATTTGTCTACTAAAGAAGATCTCCAAAGGGATACTGATTTCATTTCTCTTTCAACATCCCCATCCATATTTTCTAAACAGTTCTGCTCCAAATTTAGGAGCTCACGATGTACTTGACAAGCTTCAATGTATCTACATCGCTGAAGATAGAACACCATAAGAAGGCTGCCACAGATAGATGGAGGACTTTGATAAGCTTGTTCTAGGAGACATTTGTGGATATACTTTTCTTCCGTAGAATCCCAAGGCAATTCAATCATCCTATCAATAAGGTTCCTCCGTATACAGAGCAAGCACATTTCAATCACCAGTATTTCCATATGGTGTATCCATGAGTCAGGCTTTAGAGCGTTGAAAGATAAAAGATCTCCATGTCTGGATATGAATTCCTTCAGGTTATGGGAGTACATTCTTTGATACATAAAGGCTTCTGTCAAGAGCCCACATTCAATTCTTACACGAAGAACAGTCACTGCTTCATCAAGTGACACAATCTTCCCACCATCATCCTCAGAACTATCATATCTGCTGAAGCCATCATGCCCCGTACATCTTAAAACAGTAAGCGCAACTTCAGGACGTCGCCGTTCTAATAAAACTTCTGCCACCTTAGGATGTATGTCTGGGCAAGCAATTTCTGGAAGAAGAGTGCAAGCTTCCTAAAATATTTGTAGTTTCTGGTATTAGCATTTGAAGCTTGAAAAAGCAAGCCTAAGTTTCTTATAAATGCATCTTATCCATTTCTGTCAACTGGCTTATTGCTGTACCAATATAACGTACTATGTAGTCATTTGGTGTCACTGAGACGGAAAACATTCATATATGGACATAAATCATAGCCAATCCATCCATACCTACAGCTTTAGTTGGTGCTACATTTCTTTATGAAATCATGTCATTAGTTTTGATACCTAATAACTAGATAGAAAGCACGGGCATTTGAAGAAAGCAATAAAATCAGTGCTAAAAGGATGTAGCTTCTTTTGAACTCTAAATGGCTGTTCCCGAATAGTTGGGGTAAGGCCGATAAAGCTAGTGATGATAATGATATTTGCCTTACCCTATAGGTAACATGACCCACCTTTGATTTTGGTTTAATGTTTGCAATTATATTTATCTAAAATCAAGGGCTTATTGCACTTTTTCCAATTACCAAAAAAGATCAAGGCTCCAAACATGCTTCCAGTGTGCCCACTTCAAGGAGAGAAGTTAGAAATTGGAAAGAACCAAATTGTGGATCTCGCAACATCACCTATAAGCAAGACAATCCAATAATGGGTCTTACGAACTCACCATACAAGCAGATAAATTAAAGTTGATTTGGTTTCAGTGCAACAAGCATATCGAGGAGATGATAAACCAAGACCATTTGATCAATTAGGACATAACATGATTGAATTTAGGTCCTTGGTCTATCTACCCAATCAACCGAGTCAACATTAAATGTATTTGAATTAGGAACATTGAGGCATTTTGGCAATTTAGGACTCGAAAAGTTATTTTGATAATTTTACCGCCCTATAAGGATATTACAAAAATTTAAGATATGCATGGGCCGGTCTATTGGATCCCTCGGCATAATGTTGGGATATTTCGAAGCTCCATGTACATTAGCACATCCCCTTTCTTTTGTTAGCATGCTCACCATTGCACTTGAAGATAGTTATTTGAGCCCTTATATGCCGTTATATATTTCATACTATCTCTCAATTATTCCAATAAATTGTGGGGAGGCTTGGTGGTATGCATTCTATTGGTTGTATTAGCAAGCTTTTCAATGTGCAAGTATGATTAATAAGGCATCAATACTGTATTAGTTCCATTATAGAATTTAAATCCCTTTTATACTTGAATTTCAATTTTGACTAAGACTTTGATCCCTTGGCTTTATAGCAAAGGTGCACAAAGTTTACATTAAGTTCATTGTGAAAACTTTAACAGATAGAAGCACCACATATAATTAAAAAATAAAACCTACACCATAAAATATTTGCCCTTGTTTTTTTAAGGATTTTATATATTAAAAGAGGCCACGAGGTGTGCTCCTACAGATGCCATAGTGGAGCATGATGCAACTTATATTGTAAGAGATGCTAAGAGACACCCCGACAACTGGCATAGTGGGTTGCAACACAACTTACACCATTAAGATTCAAGAAAAAATAATTGTTAGCAAATAAGCATCTTCACTTTCATTTGATAATTTTCTTGTGTTAAGAAGGCTACAAGTGCCTTAGCAGATGCCATAGTGGAGCATAACATGATAAATGCCATTCAAAAGGATCAGATGAGACTTACATTAAAAAAAAAGAGACTTACATTTTAAGGTTTAAACGAGATATTAATTATTTTGTAAACAGAGAAGACTGCCATTTATTTCTTTATTAATTTTCTTGTATCAAGAAGGCTATGAAGCATGCCTCGCAAAATGTCATAATGGAACAAGGCGCAACTTATTTCGTAGGAAAGGTTATGAGATACAAACTGGATTATGACATAGTAGGGTGCAACATGACTTGCACTCTGGAGAATCAAATGAAAAACATTGGGCTTTGAAGAGATTATAAATCTTTTAATAGATATTACTAACGTCATGCACGAGCGAACAAGAGGCTATATTGAGGTTATGGACTGAAGTTGGGCATTTGATCATTGGAGTTTGAGCGTAGAGTTGTTGAGCATTAGAGCAATGATCGAGAGGCAGCATGTATAAGGTTTCACATAAGTAGAAATGTGGGATTGTTGGATCAAGTGCTAGAGTGCTATAGGGGAGGGCTGCTAACAATTGCTGAAAAAGCGAGAGAGGACATGATGCGATCTTGCTAGGTAGGCTCGTTTAAGGATGCATGGTTGAAATTTATGCATGAACACCTAGTGCAGGAAGAAATGCGACAAAAGCGGAACATAAAGTTGTAAGGAACTGTAGGTGTTGGGTTCAACGAAGTGGGGGGCATACAGAAGCAGATGAGAGTGATTCAAGAAAAGAGAGACTATGAGAGGCATCGAAGGATTTTGAACAGGCAGTTTGCATAAAATAATACATAAAAGAAAAAGGAGGCAAAGGTACCATAGAATATGAGCATGGATGGAAGTAAGACAAATGTAAGAATTTAGCACGGGGCAAAGTTTCTCAATCAATGAAAAATATGATCATGTGAATTGCATTTCACATGGTGTTATGTGAGGGAAAAATGTAGGATCATGTGCTTTTGCATGTAATATTTATACTATGCAACCCTTACGATTGATTATACAGGTATGACTGAACTAAAGAAGATGGCTTATTAGGTTGGCTATTAGGTAGATCTGACAAACCAGGATATGAATCTCTTATTTGATTAATGTTAAATGTTGATAAAAAAAATTAGACAATTTCCCAAATAAACTATAAATAAATATTTTAAATTTGATAGACTAATTGGACTTTAAATAGGCTCCTTAGGCCATAAATCACTTCCACTTAATGATTAACCCTTAATTTGACTAATAGAAACCTGATTAAGCAAATTAACTGTATTTGGGACAACTTTCTTATCGCTTTGCTTTTCAAGCCGCAATCACAATTCTATTTGACTACTGCTTTTAATAAATTTTTGTGCTACGAATATGCTTTTTACATCAACTTTGAAAAAGTTACTTTCTCCACAACATCTTTACAACCACCTTTACAAAAAAATTGCAGCTGTCACAAACAAAACTTAAGTTTAATTGCCCAATTCCGGGTGAACAAATTAGCCTCAATGAATATAGTGCATTTGATGTAGGACTATATGCAATAGCAAATACAATCGATTGGAAAATTACACAAACAGGAATAGAACTTTGCAATTATATAACTTCTAACATTTCTTAGCAAACTTTTAAGCTGATAAATTGGTGATTAAGCTTCAGCAATCCATTACACAAGAAAATATTAGAATCGTAAAAAAATTATATCAAATTATAACATACAAATGTAGGGTTTTTAAAAAGAATCCCTAATTTAACAATTAGAATAGTCACAATAATAATTCGCTCACTTACACTCTTAATTTGGGTCGTGTGGATAAATCTTCATGATCAAATGATGTCAAGATTGAAGGAGGATTACGAGGTGTGAGGAAGGGAGAGAGTTTATGAAAAATAGGAGATACGAGACAACGAAGATGATTTGTGGTTGCTTCTGAAGGAAAGGAAGTAATGTGAAGTCTTCTCAGAAATTCGAACAGCAATCTAGCACCTCCTGAGAGTTTGGACAACGTTCTGATGTCTGGAGAAATTCTGGACAGCAATCTCGCAAGCCTTGGAAGCCTTGGACAGCAAGTGCGTGAAGTTCCAATCTTGGAGTAAGGAGGTTAGGGTTGGGGAATGAGGTGGTCGGCTATGAAAAACTATGGGTAGCACATAGCAACATCAATGGTGGAGGGATTTGAGGTGAGAGGTGGCCCAAGGAAGAATGAAATTATCTCCAAACTTGGGAGTGAATAATTATGGGGAAATTGGGGAAAACGAAAGAAGACATAAGAGAGAGGGAGGGGGGGCAGCTAGCTTGAATGGGGGATTTGATTTAGGGAATCTAGGAAATGATTTCCAATTATATGGGGAATTAATGGATTGATTGGGGAGATTTAATGGGCCTCATAATTAGATGACGTAGAGAGAGGAATGGGCAGCCAAGAAGGGAATTGAGGGGCCTACATGATTCAATGAAGATTTGAGGGGATTGAGGGGCTTAAATGAGTTGCTAATCTAAGTCAATTTAAATTAAGAAAGAGACTTAAATATAAATATCTCTCTATTTAAAGTTCAAAATCAAATGACCTTGATTGAAGGGACTTTCCTAATATAACTCATCTTATTTAAGGAAGAAATTTCAAATTTAAATAAATTCAAATTTGAATTAATTGGCCTTCCAAATTTACAATAAGATAATTTTGGAAAGTAGTGAATGCTAGAATGAATTTGGATCTAAGGGGGAGGGAGGGGGACGGTGGCTTGAAGGGGAGTATTTGGGGTCGGTGGTTAGGAGAGGAATGCTAGAATGAATTTGGATCCAAGGGGGAGGGAGGGGGATGGTGGCTTGAAGGGGAGGATTTGGGGTCGGCGGTTAGGAGAGGGGGAGGTGGTCTTGGGCCATCGATTAGGAGGAGAGGAGGGGGGTTTTGGGGCCGGCGACTAAGAGGTGGAGGGGTGATGTTAGGTCGGAGGGTAGGAGGAGGGAAGGGGGGTTTAGGGCCGGCGGCTAGGAGGGAAGAAGAACCACGAGCCTGGATGCTTCCTACAGCTGATGGGTATTGTTTTTCCCTCACCTAAGGACTTCAAACTCTCCAAGAATTCTCATAACTCTCTAAGAACACAAGTGCTGAAATTTTCAAAATATTAATCATCATCTTCTCAAAGGAGGGGAAAGAGCTATAAATAGCCAAAATGCAATAACATTTCTAAAGAAAAAAGTACCCCCTAGGGTTAAATAAGCTTACTCCCTCAAGTGAGGGTAAAAATGGAAAAGAGTAATCAAATACAAATAATACATCAAAAATAAAGTGGTTTAATCATGGCAGTCGATCTCTGGTTCCTTCTCTGATAAACTCTCTGCGGTTGGATGTCCTCATGGTTCTCTCGGGGTGGAAAGAGGCTCGACTCCGTTGAGTATGCATTTCTAGTGCTCTCATAAATCTCAAGTGCATCTAGGTCAATCTGCTGGAGCTCCTCACGCTCTAGCCAAGTATCCTCTCTTTCTGGTTTACCTTTCCACCTTACCAAGTACCTTCTTCGTTTTCTTTAGAAAAAAAAAGTAACTTCTTCGTCCACCATCTCTCGTGGAAATGATGTCATCGTTTAAAATCATGTTGATTTTCTCCGCAATGGGTGATTTCTGAATAACTGAAAGTGGATGAAGGCTTGGGTTCTCACAAAGTGGGATCGTACAAGGCTCAGTATATAGTGGATTGGGTGGATTAAACCTAGACTCTCATAGGATACAAAATCATTGATGTTAAAAGAGGGATTAATATTGAAATCTGCAGGCAGATCCACCACATAAGCATTGTCATTAATTTTCTTGATTATTTTAAATGGTTCCACACTTTTAGCATGTAATTTCTTAACAGCTCCTTTTGGAAACCGTTCCGTATGAATCTGAACCATCACCAAATCACCAATCTCGAATGTCTTAAATCTTCTTTTAAGGTCAACGTGAAGTTTATAATTTGCATTTATCTATTCAATACGTCATGTAATTTCCTTATACAATTCATACAAATGCGATGCAAATAAAAATACAGACTCAGAAATTCTATACTTAGGACACATGGGTATGAGATCTAAAGGTTTCCTCAGTTTGTACCCATACAGAATTTCGGCATGACTTAAAATAGTGGTGCGATTTACCGCATTATTATAAGCAAATTCAGTTTTGGGGAATTTGGAATCCCAGTCTTTAGCGTACTCACCCACTAAGGACCTCAATAAGTTACCTAGACTCATATTGACATCCTCTCATTGACCATCCTTTTGAGGTTGAAAGGCAATGGAGAATTATAATTTGGTGTCCATTTTCATCCAAAGAGTCTTGCAAAAGTAACTTGTGAATTTGACATCCCTATCAGATACGATGGTCATGGGTAAATCATGTAACCTAACGACCTCATTAAAGTATAGTTTGACAAAAAGGGGGGGCATCCAATGTTTTAGAACAGGGTAGAAAATGTGTCATCTTGGACAAGCAGTCAACTACAACACATATGACATCATTCCAATGAAAAGGTTTGCGCAAGCAAAGAATGAAGTCCATGCTGATATCTTTCCATAGACAACTGCGAACTGGTAAAGGGGTGTAGAGACATGTGTTCTGCTTTCGTTGTTTGGCCAGTTGACAAGTGTGGCATCTACTGACCATCATACCCACATCTTTCTTTAGGCTAGGCCAAAAGAAGTGGTACTCTACAGCTTCAATAGTTTTATCACGATCGAAGTGTCCGGCGAGGCCTCCGGCAATAAGTTCCCAAATGAAGAATTCCCTAAGGGAAGTACTTGGAATGCAAAGCTTCTAAGCTTTGAATAGGTATACATCTTCAAGCAGAAAATAATCCACTAGGCGCGTGCTGCCTATGGACAAAAGGGAGTAGATCTCCTTAAAGTCGGGGCATTCCAAGTAGCCCTCTTTGACCCGCTAAATCAAAATGACTTCTGCCCTCATTTCAATGGTAGTCACCATACGATGAATGAAAGCATTGGGAGCCTTATTCTCAACTCCCGCTTTATGCCTAAGGGTGTAAGTGTACTTATGTAAGAACTCTACCCATCGGCCATGGCATGCATTCAACTGGAGAGTTGATATAATGAAGAGCCTCGTGAGCTAAAAAAAAAAAAGACAAACTCCTATGAGAGAAGATAGTATCGCCAGTATCGTAGGGATTGAATCACTATGTAGAACTCTTTGTCATACATGAAATAGCGCTGTCGAATGCCATTTAACATTTCACTGAAGTAGGCAGCAGGGTGACCTTCCTGGGACAGCACTCCAATTCCAACCCCTGAAGCATCGAAGGTAACTTCGAAGACCTTGGAGAAGTAAGGAAGTCTCATCTTTGGGGCTTCTACCATTCTTTTATTTATCTCCTCAAAAGCTCTGGTGGCAGCCGGGGTCTAGTGAAAGTCCCCTTTCTTTAGGCAATCAATGATATGAGAGACAATCGTGCTGAAGTTTTTACTGAATCTCTTATAGAAGATGACTAAGCCATGGAAGCTGCGGATTTCCTGGATGTTCTTAGGAACGGACCAATTAAGTATGGCCCTCACTTTCTCGGGATCTGCAGAGACCCCTTGGGTTGACAAAATAAAGCCCAAAAAAATTACACAGTCAACAAGGAAGGTGCATTCTTAGGATTGGCATAAAACTGCTTATTCCTTAAGACCCCACAAACCTGCCTCAAGTGATCTAACTGCTGGCTCACGGGCATGTTATAGATAAAAATGTCATTGAAGTAGACAACGACAAACCTACCCACAAAAGGACAGCACTTGGGTCATAATTCTCATAAACGTGCTCGAAGCATTACTCAACCCGAAAGGCATAACCATTCACTCATACATACCATCCTTGGACTTAAAGGCAATCTTCCACTCATCACCAGGTCAGATACGGATCTAGTGGTACCCATTCTTAAGGTCAATCTTGGAGAAAAGGGTGGCTCCTATCTTCATGTCAAGCATATCGTCTAACCTTTGCATGGGAAAATGATATTTAATAGTAATTTTGTTAATGGAATGACTATTAACATACATTTTCCAAGTATCATCCTTCTTTGGTGTAAGAAGGGCGGGTACAGCAGAGGGGCTGAAGCTTTCTTTTATGTATCCCCGTTGCAATAATTTATCCACATGTTTCTTAAGTTCAGCATGTTCCGTAAGGTTAATGCGATATTGTGGCAGGTTGGGAAGAGAGACTGCAGGGACAAGGTCAATAGCATGCTGAATGTCTCTTAGTGGAGATAGTTGATCAGGGGATCATCAGGGAAGACATCAGCAAAGTCACTCAGTATGGACTGGACCTCTTGAGGAATATGCTCATCAGAGTCAGAAGAAGTCTCTCGGCCAACAAAGGCGTACAGAGGTGCGCCTTGTGCTATTTCAGAATCCATGACATTGGCTGTCACAAGGTTCAGCCCTTGGGCTTAACTGGATTGGGTTTGGGGTCATCTCTAACACTGGGCTGCGTAGGCGATAACTTGATCTTATTGTCCGTATATTCAAACACACAGATGTTCGAACACCCATAGATGTAGACATCATTATCAAAGAGCCATGGACGCCCTATAATAATTTATCCCACATCCATTATCAGAACATCACACCACACAATCTCCTTATAGTCAGCAAAGGAGATGGGTATAAGGCTTCGCTCCTTCACCTCTAAGACAGCGGAGTTGACCTAAGCTACCTTGTAGGGATTAGAGTGAGGAACGGTAGACAAACTAAATCTAGATACTATGTTGTAGGAGACAGTATTGATGCAACTGCCACTATCCACAATGACTTTACAGTCCTTATCATTTATTTTGGCGTAGGTGTGAATGATCGAGGTCCTACGCCAGTCATTATGGTAACAGAGTGTGACAGTATACATCTCACCACACAAATGGGAGAGGTGTTGGCCTTTTATAAACAGTGGACGACAACAGTGTCATCGTCCTCAAAGAATTCACCTTCAGCATCGAACTGGTGAATTTGTTCAGCCTCGGGCTCAAACTCATCCTCAGTGACTTCTTCAATAATAGTGACTTTGTAAGGACTAGAACACTGGGAAGAGATGTACCCATACCCTTGACACCATAAGAAATTGGTCCTTGGTTGGGAACGAGGTGTGTGAGGTTGGAGACTTTCCCATAAAGTCAAGAAGGGGCGGATGACCAGAGGGTGGTCTGCTAAAGCTCTCTGGAGTCGGCCGTGTAACAGAGTAGTATGGGGCCAATCCACAGGAGGGTCTGTAGGAAGGTTTAGCATCTTGGTGTTGACTAGGGTGCTGGGAACGGGTTTCCTCAAGGTTTATTAATAGACTGTAAGCACTCTCTAGTGTAGTGACACTCTGGGCTAATAGTTCGTTGCGTAGATCATCACCCAACCCGGTACGAAATATAAACAGAATTTGAGCGGCGGTAGTCACGGGTATAGGCATTTTTAAAAATAAAATAATTTGGCAAGAAAACACATTTTTTCACATTTTAGTTGTTTTTAAAAATAAATTAAAATTTTTAAAAGATCTTAAATATAGAGCGTAAGTTAAAATATCCAATAAAAATAGGAAGCATTGTCTAAGTTCTTAAATTTCTACTCTTAATGATTTTCTTTCAGTTTTATTTAACAAAAAATTAATATTTAACCCTACAAAAGGGAAACAAGCATAAGAATTGAAATGAACTACCTTGATCAATAGCATAACAAGCTGGGAAAAAATGAAAAATCTCAAAGAAGACCCTGGGCATATGTAACCATTTTAGTTTCAGAGTACCACAATACTCCAATTAAATCCCTTGACTATGCAAAACATATCCCAAATAATCTCTTTGAGCTAAATAGGAATAAATTTTATGTAGTCAAGAGACTTAATTGGGATCAATTTCCTATCCCAATTTCTAGTAATTTCAATATGAGGGTAAGTTACCATACCCCTCTAATTCCCACTAAAAACAGGAAATATTATCGAAGTTCTTAAATTTCTACACTGAATGATTTTCTTACAATTTCAATAGAGTGTAAGTTAACATATCTCTTTAATTCCCATTAAAATAAAAAATATAATCCAAGTTCTCAAATTTTTATCTTAATGATTTTCTTACAATTTTGCTCCTACAATATTAACGTTTAAACCCTACAAAAGGGAATGTAAAGGAACTACATTGTTCAACAGCATAACAAGTAGCACAAAAAAAGAAAACCCCAAAAGCCACCTGGGCATTCATATGTAGCCATTTTAGTAACAGAGTATCATATTTATCGAATTAAATCCCTACAATATGCAAAATTTATCCCAAATGACCCCACATGACTAACAACAACAACATCAAGCCTTTATCCCAAAACATGGGATCGGCTACAGGAATCATTTTTATCCATTATGTCCTATTAATGGTCTTTCTTTATTAGAAATGATCTTTCTTTATTAGATTTAAATGAGAATTTGACTTTTAACAGGACAATGGATAAAAAGGATTCATGTAGCCGACCCTACGTAGTGGGATGAAGGCTTCATGTTGTTGTTCTTGTGTCCTTTTAATGGTCAATTTCTCATTTAAATCTAAAAAAGGAAGGTTACTTTCAATATTTTCTAACCAAGTATTTTTAGGTCTGCCTCTACATTTCTTAACATAAGTCAAATCTAATATATCTACTCTCCTACCCCGGATCGGAAGGTCGTTGTTTTATGTGACCAAAGCATCTAAGGTGACTCTCTCTAATATTATCTTCCACTGGAACTACTCCAACCTTTTCACGTATATGCTCGCTTCGTATCCGGACTCTAACAGTAAAGCCACTTATCCATCTGAGCATCCTCATCTCTGCAACACTTAACTAAATATTATGCTTCTCTTTTAATGGCCAAAATTTTGAGCTATAAAGCATTGTAGGTCTCACCACCATCTTACAGAATTTTTCATTAAGTTTGAGGGAGAATCTTCTATTACACAACAAGCCTGATACATTCCTTCACTTTAACCATCCAACTTGAATTCTACTAATAATATCTCAATCTATTTTACCATCACCCTGAACAATATACCCAAGATATTTAAATGTATACTCTTATTAATGACTGATTGCCCAAAGTCACAATCCCCCACTAGATCTCTTACTACTAAAATTACACTCCATCTCTTCAATTTTAGATCTACTCAAATGAAAATCTTTAGACTCTAAGGTTGACCTTAATAATTTAAGTTTACCTTCAACTCCCTCTTTACTCTTATCAACAAGAAGAATATCATCAACAAAAAGCATACACAAGGGTACAAACTCTTGCAAAGGTCTAGTAAAAACATCCATGACTAAAGCAAAAATATATCGGCTTAAGGCTGATCCTTCATGTAAAATCCAACTAAAATAGGAAAATACTTGGTAAAACCACCTCGTATTTGAACAAGTAACAGCTCTTATATACATATCCTTAATGACTTTAATATAAGCATTATTAATTTCTTTTTTTTTTTCTAGAACTCTAAATAGCACTTCTCTTTGAGCTTTATCATATGCTTTCTCTAAATCAATAAATAATATGCATGTCCTCCTTATTCTCTCTATACTTCTCCATCAAGCCTCTTAATAAATGTATAGCTTTCATAGTAGATCTACTTAGCATGAATCCAAATTGATTTTGAGAACATTAGGATCATGTATTAAATATTCAAGATACTTAATTATGATCAATTTCGGATCCCAATTTCCGTCGATTTCAATATAAAGGATCATTTGGAATCAGTAGTTTATAGTCAAAAGACTAAATATTGAAGAAATATAATTCTCTAATACTAAGTTGGCCGCATATAAATAGCTAAGGGACTATTTTTTGGCTTTTTCTAATACAGAAAATGTACTCAATAGAAGTTAGTGAATATGTAAAAATTATATATATATATATATAAATGATTAAAAAATATATTTCTTTCAATCAAAAGAAATTTTTCCATCTACATCAGGAAGATTTGTCAGACATTTCTTCTGAATGCTCTATAAGCAAATTCAAAATCATGGCACTTCAAATAAAATATTTCTTGAGCATGGTAGCTCAACTCCCTTCCAAGTTCCGCCTCTACTTTGCCATATATATCATCCATGCCTACATCGTTCATCTAAATTTGCAAAACAATACTAAATTCTAGATTTTAAATACTAGTGGATTAATAAACAAACAAATGAACATGACATGAAAAGATTACCTGCAAGGCCTGATCCGTGTGATCATCGAGAAGATAAAACATCAAAGATTCCAGTAGTTGAAGTCTGCCTATACCAAATGACGAGGCAAAATCATCAACTACATACCTCCATTCTGCATCTGGTAAAGTCCAATGCCGGTCAAATAAATAATATAAGAACTACAAGAATGTCAAGGATAATAAATAATAAAAAATAAAAATAAAAAAATTAATTTTTTAATAATAGAGTATAACAATAAGAAAGTTCAAACTCTCAAGGATACTATAGCTCTTTTTGCAATCACCATATCAGAAGCTCCGTGTAAAAATATAGCATCCACAGCAGCTCGTGCTTGTTTAAAAGGGTAACACGCTGATGCATGATTCCTGTAAGACTCATTAATTTTAGATGAAAACATTACGGGAGAATTTGTGTCCTGCAAGCAAAACACATCTATTTCATCATGCTTATCTCCGAAGCATTCTTCTATTTCAAGATTGGACAATGCCTGCTCAATAAATAATGCAGGCTCAGATCGATCACCATAATATGCCAAATAACTTGAACTATCAGGCCAGGATTGCTTAATAGCTGCTGACTTCCTTTCCTGAGCATGTGATGCCCATGATTGATAGTCAGGATAGCACGACTGCACATTCTCAAGGAAATCATGCTGAATGCACCAAATCATGATCTCCAAATGCTGGTACAGTAGGAAAAGGCCTACTTTAGTAACACAATATGATTCAATATATTCCTCTGGACTTAGAAAATTATATAATTGAAGCCATGAAAGGAAATAGTAGAAAATTTAAAATGCAATACTAGAGATAAAACATCTGTAAAAAAAGAAAAAACAAACCATCAAGTTTGATCTATGTTTAAATTTTAACAAAGAAATAACTGAGTGTGAAGGACTGACATTTCAAAATGAAATACTACTTTTTTTCTCCCACACTCTTCCTCTCTGGCATTTGCATCCTGCACCTATTGCCTCTAAATCTCCCACTTCGTTCTCTAAATCTCGCACAACTCACTTCAAGCATGCTTCTCTCAAGATCATCTCCCACTATGCCACTTGCATTCGAGCACCAGTACATGATCACAAGCCATTGTGTAACCTGCTGCCTACACCCGATCCATGTTCGCCCATTTTCTTCTCCTCCTACCACTCGTACCCACAAGCACTCAATTACAATGAAGGAAGTCACAACTGGGAGTTTGTATGGTAAGGCACAAATGAACAAACAACTAGTAAAGGAGAAAAGAGTTTGAAAGATTTGTAAATTTGTTGTAAATCCCACTTGAACCCAGATGCCATGTAGCCACCACGTTCTCCACCGGCATATGCATCGGCTATCTTTCTCTCCATCTACCTCCTCGGACCTCTTCTCCTTTTACTATTCAAACTCTCTCTCTCTCTCTCTCTCTCTCTCTCTCTCTCTCTCTACTCTTCTCTTTAATTCTCTCCACCGCCCTTTCTATCCCTAGCTCTTTCTCTCTTTTCACTTTTTCTCTTTATCACTCTCTTGTTTTTTTCTCTACAAAAAGAAGAAATAAGAGGAAAAAAAGAAAAGGAAAGAAAAAAAGAAATAAAGAGAAATATATTTTAAATATACCTTGTCAATTTGCATCTTCCAATTGTTGTCGCCATTAAAGTTATAAAACCACAAACTCTCAAAACTCTTAAGTCACATATGCGACGCATTTTGGTGTTAAAAACAAAACCTGTGTGTGTTTTCCCAGCCCCACAGTGGAAACTTGTTGACAATGTTTGTGATGCAACAAGCAAGTCTTTTGCATTCTTTTATTTGCATGACGTGAAATACAGAATTTAAGTACTCATGTGCGTTGTTCCAATGTTGCAAGAAAATATTACATATTTCAAACAGGTACACGAAGACTAATGATGCGACAAGGTAGAAGACCTCCCGAGCATGATGTCATGTGACACTGAGAATGCACGCCTTTCTTGACGTGATAGTCAATCCTAGACTCCTCATAGATGCCCCCTACATGGGGAGACACCAGGAGACTATTAAACTTTTTAATGAAGTGACTTGCAAAGAATAAAACTAAAATAACTTTTTAGACTTAATAACACGACCAAAAATGAAAATACAATTTTCTTACAAAAATAAAATATTAAGCACCTAAAATGAAACACACATCTACTGAAATGAATTAAAATGACCATAATTGTTCCAAATACTAAACTGAAATAGAACTTATGAAGGACTAATGATGAATTTTGAAATTTCATCATTGAGTAAAAGGACACATAATGAACTTGGGAGCTCGCTTGCAAGCACGAAACCTCTTTATTATTATTAAGAACTCTCATGAACACTCAAGATCCTCCAAAACACATTTTATGTGTTGAACTTAGAATGAAAATGAACCATAATGAGCCCTCATTTATAGATACAAGCGCAACTCCATGTGGAGCCCACGCAAGTAGAATACAAGTTATATACAGATAAGTCACGTCACTTTGAAAACACGTAAAGGATTTCAATTTCAACTTGTGACACTTGCAAATGGATCTGTAACACATACAAGCAAACAAAATACGAGCATTAATAAATTCAAAATACAAAGTCACGTGCACAATGCAAAGGTAACGCATTCACATGAACAACTACTACGTCAAACCCATATACATCTCAAATAATTATGTTCACGAGAATGGCATTCAAATAAAATAGAATGGTACAACCTGTTGCATATCACCAATTGCACAAGTACCCTACAAGACATGTATATTAAGGAACTCATACGCACCTCTTTTTTTTTCTTTTTTAAATAAAAGAAAAACAATTCATATGCACATCATGAATAAATAGTTCGTCACATGAACAAACAGTGTATGTTGTGAAAGAAAGGTTTTCAAATGATACAAAGTAGTACACTATTGCGCGTCACAGGACATGTGACTATTTTGATAGTGTGTATGACTCATCAAATCGTAAAAAATAATTATCTAAATATTCTCCAAATGTATAGTGCAAATGTACTAAGAGGTGCAACACATAAAAATAAGCAAATATATTCATGAGCGTGCAACCACACTATAGAATTATCAAAGTGCATGACATAAGTGTATCAAGTGCATTAGTGAGTGAACCATGAATTATGCAAATATCAGCATGTGCATAATAAATATGATAATATCCAAACTTGGAAATCAAAATAGTAAGCGGGTTGAAAAAGAATCCAATTTTCTCTCACTCCAAAGGGCGTGCAATCACTATGTAAAGCTTGTAATCAGTTTTAAATTAGCAAATTCCCTTTTCGAAATAAAACTCATCCACTTGTGCTTAGATGAACATGATAAATGCTCATATTTAATGACTATGAATACTGCATGGACTAAAAATAAGTTAAATACAAATTTACTCCAGTCCAAAAATCATGATATTATTCTTAAAAAAATTGCAATCATTTTCAAAATTTTCAAACCCTCTCACTCAAAAAATTAGATTCACCAACATAAATATATGATGCTCTCAAGCAGGCCACTCTACTCGTGGAACAAAGTCATAAGTTATACATTTCAAATCCAATTCTCCTTGTAATTACTAGAGTTGAGGAGACTTGAACCTCATGAGAGATGTCTAAATAGTAAGTTTCAAATAATTTACCATAAATCCTATTTTCACGAATGACCATACAACTATAAAATCCATTAACACATTTTATTCTACATTCACATTAGACTTTCAATGACTTCGAAGAAAATTCATTATAAAACATAAAATCTAAGATTTACTATTCATATAATAGTTCACAGAGTTAATCCTCGAATCTAATTCTTTGTTTGCAATAAGAAAAACTTGACAAGGTTCAAATAATAAAATAAAATCATTCAAATACTTCAATGATGACTATGTTGACATATTTTCAACTGAAGGGGAATATTTTTTGATATTCCCTAAAATTCTTAAGCAAATCAATTTGGGTTCAAATTCAAGGAGAAATACAAAAATGCAAAAAATAAAATAAAAAACTCACATGATACAACATATTGAAGTGAAATCTACCACCTCAAAACCAAAAGTAATAATTCATCTACCACATACAACCATTTGTTGAGGTTGATAAATTTAAAAATAACATTAGCATGCAAAGAGTCCATATCTTGTCAAGCATATCAATATGTTCATTCTCAAATGATCTTTCACCAATAAAGATGTGGCACATACCCTCTAACTGATAGTTTTGTTGACAAATGACATCACTGTTATGATCAAGGCCTTCCAGCTAGCTAACTTCGCTATAAAATAACGTCATTAAATTATAGTTACATGCAAAAGCACACAAGTTCCCCAATGGCTTCAAATTCTAGAGATGTGAATTATAAATCCACTTGATAGGGTACAAAAATCTTTGTTTGCTAAGATCTACTTAAATTATCACCTTAGACAAACAAAAACCTCTTATCTATAATGTTCTTTTGAACGACACAACCCATTTTAATCTATAAGTATACTTCATATTGGGTAAATTATTTCCTCTGATTAAGTAAACCACAGTCCATGATAACCTAGGATGATGAAATCATAAAATTTTGATCAGGTTTTTCATCATTTCCCTTACAATCCACTTTAACATAAAGATGATAAATTTTCACTCTCAAAAATTAAAATTCACTATTATTATATGCTAAGCACTTAACATTAATCTAAATACCAACCTTATCCGAAAATTCCTCTCATCATTGGGATGGGTAACTAAGCACAAGGACTTATATTATGAGAAACCTGAAATCAGATCTTTAACTTCTTACAAAATAAGAGAGAAATTTTTTTATAGTACTTTATCTGCAATATAATCTGCCTTATAAAAATTTGATGCAAAAATATCACAAAATTTTCTCAATAGAGCCCAAGGCACAAATTTTTGAAGCCACAATAATGAATCAAAAGAAAAAACACCTCTTGTTTCAAGGTCTTTTAGGACTACAATAAATTTCCTTCAGCTTTTATCTATAACCACATTTAAAGATAATGAAGATTTAGTAATATCAATGATGTACAGAACTGTTGCAACAGATTATTTGCTTTTAAGCATCTTAGACAACTAGTTTCGGTTCTAAAATTGATAAAGTCTAACAGGATAACTTCAATTGATCAAACTTCAATCCTCCCCCTTTTTAGATAAAATTTACTAACACTGAGTTCATTTTAGATATTGAAAAACTCAATTCATCCGCATCACTACCCTAAACTATAATTCTTTAGGATTGTACATGAATATACTTAACAAACAACATCATAGATAATACCAAGTTTAGTGTGCCATAAGTAAATAAGTCTTCTCAGAAGTATTTGATTGGAGATTTTTTCTATTAGTCTTGATATAAAACACTCCCTTGAAGTTGTGTTTCGCAGATAATATATGATATTGAATTTTTTTTGTATCCTATTTAGAGCATGACATTCGCAAGCCTTCCGAACTATACCCTTGGAGATTGCTTCAATCTATATAAATGCCTACTTTTTGATCGCATACCTTTTAATCAAATATTTGGGTTAAATCCTTATGGGATCTCCATATACACTTCCTCCTCTAGATCACCATATAGGAAGACATCTTCAAATCGAATTATTCTATCTTTCAATCCTTGTTATCCATTAATGATTAAAAATCAAACAGTAATCATTTTAGCAACTCTAGCAAAAGTTTCGAGATAATAAATCCCATAATATTTGGCCCATAGTTTGGCTTTATGTTTTTCTAGAAAGCCATTGTTTGGTTTTATGCCTTTCTAGTTAGCCATGAAATTTGTATTTTTCAGTAAATGCCAATCTATAAACCACAGGCTTCTTTCTTTCTGGTAATGTTATAAATTCTCACTTTTTTTAAAGGCTTTCATTTCTTGCCTCATGGAATTATTCTAATTCACATATTTAAAGTTTCAGAGATTGTTATAAAGATAGAAAAAGTGAGTCTAGTAAGAAATTATTGGTGGCGAGGGAAAAAAATTTTGTATGACTTGAACAATTGTAAGAGTTGTTTAATGGAAATTTTTATACATTAGTTTGTAGGTTCAATGGTAGCATCAACACATTCAGGAACGCCAGGTGTTGCACGTCATTGCTATCAAGTCCATGCAACTATTATTGGATGTAGAACATTTGGTGAGTACTCCAAAACTATATTATGTACTTGACACTGATAATAATGACATGCAACATTCATGCAGTGATTAATCAAAAAGCATCCACAAACATTCTAGTATTTATAGCGAACTATAGCCACCAATTAGCACAAAATCAGAGCACAGTATTAGTCTTCAAGCCAACTTTTAGAATTTAAGATTTATGAAGTAACTAGAAATCTGCCATTAAAGTCTTGAAAGAACCATTTGATAGACAAGCATATCATTCAAATGCAAATCCAGATATAATAGCTACAAACAAGCAAATTTATAGTGTGGTTCTATTATTGGCTAGGATATTGTGGTTGTTCGTTCTATATAGAGTTGTTTCTAGGGATGATGGTTAGGGAAAGGCAAGTTTGGAGAAAAAATCATATATGATTTGATATTTATTCCTCGGCATATGCAGCAACAAAATGGTGATCTTCATTAAAGTGATATCAGCAAACACATACATGTTTCTCATGGGAATGGTAGCATTTGTACCACTTTGCATGAGAGAATAGCCAATAAAGACATTTAGTTTCCCTTTGTTCAAATTTTCTTCAATTTTGAAGATATGTATAAACAAAGGCAACATTTCTGGGAATAGAATTTTTTGTGGTGTTGAAGGAAAAAAATTGGTTAAGACTTGTGTAGGACTCTTGCACCAAAGGACCCCATTACAGGTAACCAATTTATGATGCAAGTAACTTCTTATATATATATATATGATTCAAGTAACTATTAAACCAACTTCCCCTCGAATATTAGTTTTGAATAATCTTTTAAAAAAGGAGAGCCATTGTTTTAACAAGGTCATAATTATTTCATCCAACCATCACATTTTGTTCATATTGTTTGAAAGATTCCGTATTATACGATTATTAATAAATGTTACCTAATTTTGTCCATAGATAAAGAAATCAAATCAAGATAACATTTTTATTAAATATCATACTTTACGATATAAATCATTAAATCTTAGTTAATAGAACCTTCACCAGATGTACCCTGGTTCGTTTTGGGTGATCCCTGATTTGATATAACTGGTTGTAGTTTATGACTAAATATTATGTAGGACAGTTTGAAATAGGAATTGAATAATCATACAACATATTATTGTTTTGTACAATCATAAGCATTAAATGAAAATTAGAGTTTTATTTAAATAGCCCATTTAAATTATATCACACAAGAGCTAAAATGGTTATGTTGAGTAGTCAGGATGTTTTACCTGTGTAAGAGAGATTTGAAGAGGGAGAACTGTCTCTTCACTTGTGAGAGAATCCAAATCACTTAGGGAGAGAGAGAATGTGAGGTTGAGGGATTATTTTCCTTAAGGGAATCAAGGGATGTGAGGGAGTCCTGCGATTGTCCCAATCGATATGTAGGAAAGATTTCATATTTTCCCCTTCCCTATGCGGCTGCCCCTTTGGTTTCTGTGGGATGCTTTGAATTCCCTGCTTATTAAATGCTATTTTAATGCTTCGGTTCCCCTCCCCCCCCCCATTGGCTGACGTATGGTGTTTCGGTTTCCCCCTAAAAGCTGTTCTTTTTGCTTCGGCTTTTCCTCCTACGGATGTCCCTTTGAGTTCCGGTGTGCTGCAATTTTTATGTGTTTCTACTGGCTAATTTTAAGGTGCATTAAATGCATGTATTAGTTGTCTTTTTTACCTTTTCTTCCCCTATATAAAGGTTGTTTTGTGGCTGTTTTAGAAGAGTTTTAGAGATGAAAATTTTTGGAGCATGGAACCTGTTGGTTTGGAATAGCTTGCGAGCTATTGTCTTCCACCTCCATCTCCTCTTATAATTCGTCTCGTTCTCCAATCTCTTTCTTCTCTCCACAGTATCCCTTCCAATTGTACCATTCTTTTCTGAACTTCATTAATAGTAAGTTGGTTAGTACTGTATTTTTGTGTCTGAAATAGTTTTGTGTATGTCTAAGCTATATTGCAAGGAAGTTTTATTTTTTGGCAATCTTGTAGTTTTTTGAGTTTGCAACCTTAACATTTTTTTTTTAATTTCTTATTGCACCAATTTGGTATCAGAGCTTTAGGTTGTAGTTGGTCTTCCTTTATTTGAGTCTTATAAAAAAATGGACAATCAGGATGTAATAGAATCTGTTGTTGACGAAAATCAGTCAACTATTCTTGAGAACAAAATTCCAACATCCAGATGGATCCAGCCACATGGAAGCTCTACCAATCCAATTCAGAAAAAACTCTACAAAATTCAAGAAAAAATGATTGTGCGCTAAAAGATATGAGAAGAGAAAGAGTCAACTTCAAGCCCAATTTATTCGGGGAAAAAAAATATTCAAAGTAGGTATGTGGCTCTTGCACAAAAGTTGGATTTGGCTCAGTCTGTGCAACTTCGAAGTCCAAAATTTTTTCATCAGGAGATGAAATTCTTCCGATAGGGGAGAATTGATGTAGGCAAGATTTCAAGTTTCCCCCCTCCCTATGCGCCTACCCCTTCGGTTTCTGTGAGATGCTTCGAATTCCCTGCTTATTAAATGTTGTTTTGATGCTTCAGTTCCCCCCCCCCTCTCCCATTGGCTGACGTGTGGTGTTTAGATTTCCCCCTAAAAGCAATTGTTTTTGCTTCGGTATTCCCTCCTACGGCTGTCCCTTTAGGTTCTAGTGTGCTGCAATTTTTATGTGTTTCTATTGGCTGATTTTAAGGTACATTAAATGCATGTATTAATTGTATATTTTACCTTTTCTTTCCCTATATAAGGGTTGTTTTGTGGATGTTTTAAAAGAGTTTTAGAGATAAAAATTTTTGGACCATGAAACTTGCGGGTTTAGAATAGCTTGTGAGCTATCGTCTTCTACCTCCCTCTCTTCTTATAATTCGTCTTGTTCTCCAATCTCTTTCTTCTCTCCACAGTATCCCTTCCAATTGCATCCTTATTCTCTAAACTTTATTAACAGTAAGTTGGTTATGTTTCTTACAAGTTGAAAGTAGTGTTGTATTTTGTATTTGAAGTTGTTATGTGTATGTTTAAGCTATATGATAAGTCTTGTTTTTTGGTAATCTTGTAGTGTTTTGAGTTTGCAACATTAGCATCTTATTTTTTTTGTAATTTTTGGTTGCATCATTTTGGTATCAGAGCATCTAGGTTATCATGTGTGTCTTTAAAAAAAATGGAAAATCAAAACAATCAAGTTGAAGGCAAGCAATAAAGTCATTTATCAATGCCTTGGATTCCTAAGGACATGCTTCCAACAATAAAATAGGTTCCACCTCGAGCATATTATTCTAATCCTCTACAAAATGAGCTTCTCAAGATTCAAAGACAACTGCATTTAAGTGCCGAGCGATTTGAAGCTAAGAAGCTTCAACTCCTGTCCGAATTTGAATGAGAAAAGCATATCATCAAAAGAAAGTATGTAATGTTAATTCAGGAACCGTAAATGCCAGATCATCAAAATTTTGAGTCAAACTCATCAATAGATGAGATTTTTCCGGTAGGGGAGAATTGATGTAGGCAAAACTTGCCTATTAGTGTTCCCCATGCTTATTTTTTAATTCCCAAAAGCTGCTCCTTTAGTTTGCTTGTTTTCTTTGATTTTTTAGGCATTTATTATTGGGCTGAAATTTTCCTATTGGCCTTGGCCCATTTTCCTTTGACTGTTGGGTTTTCTGGTTATTCGGATTCTGTGCTGGCCTATGGTTTTATGGCTGTTTGGTTCCTAGGCTGGTCGTCCCTCTCTCTTTGGTATTTTACATGCTTTGGCTACTCCCATTAGAGGCTTGGGACAACACCTTTTTGGGGGCTAGCTTTTGGTTTTTTTTGGCTATTCGGATCCTGTGTTGGCAATTGGTTTTCTGGTTGTTTGGTTCCTGGGCTGGTTGTGCCTCTCTCTTGGGTATTTTCCATGCTTTGGCTTATCCCATTGGAGGCTTAGAGCGGCAACTTTTGGGGGGTTGTGTGTATTCTTTTTTCCTATTTATAGGGGTCTAATTGCTATAAAATTAGTGAATTAGAGATGAAATTTTTTGGAGAATGAAACCTGTGGGTTTGGATTAACTTGCGAGCTATTGTCTTCTACCTCCCTCTCTTCTTATAATTCATCTCGTTTTCCAATCTCTTTCTTCTCTCCACAGTATCCCTTCCAATTGTATCCTTCTTCTCTAAAATTTATTAATAGTAAGTTGGTTGTGTTGTTTACAAGTTGAAAGTAGTGTTGTATTTTGTATTTAAAGTTGTTTTGTATATGTTTAAGATTATATTGTAAGGAAGTCTTGTCTTTTGACAATCTTGTAGTGTTTTAAGTTTGCAACCTTAACATCTTTTTTTTTTTTTTTGTAATTTTTGGTTGCATCAATCGACCTACATCTTAAGTCCTCTAGGTTATAGTTGTGGAGCTCTTGGAGAGGAGATCTAGGGAAGAAATCTTTGAGCGAAAGAATTTACTAGCAGAGAAAGCTAGGGGAGCAGCATCTCCGCCATTGCGAGGAGCAGAAAGAGGGGGCAACATCTCCGTCGTTGTGAGGAGCATGAGGGATCGGCATCCCTCGTGTTGGTTGGCAAAAAGGAGAGATACTTTCGGGAGTAGAATAGTTTGTAAAGGTCATTCTTAACATAGTAAGGGAGAAGGCTTCTCCGCCTGAGTGTTAAAAGAGCACTTTCAAGTGAAATACCGAAAGAGGGGACCTTTGGGTAGTGGATGTAAATCGATTTCAACCGAACCACTATAAAAATTAGGTTTGCATTTCATTCACTTTTCTATATCAACTTTCCTGCATTTTAGTTTATACTGAATATTATTCAATCAGGAAAATTATGTGCAAATGTAACTCTCACAAACTAAATGTCCTTATTTTTTTGAGGTAGATTAAATTTTAAATTAACCAAATTTTTCATGAGAGTAGTGTTAGGATTTATTTAGATCTAGGTCCTACTTCCTATAAGCACAAACCCTCATAGTTAATTGCCCCTTATAACGCATAGAAGAGCACTCTCGATTAATGATAAAATTATATTTAGTCTGTGCAAGAAGTTCATATGTGTGTGCAATAGTGTGTGAATGTTATAAACCCTATTTGTGGGGGGTAAAGGTAGACACGATCAAAATCCCACGGTTCCATTATTCTGGGAATACTGTAAGGTTCAGTCTACCAACACTAGCGACCGTTGATCGTAGTGTCCAGGGAATCTGATTAGCAACCATGTGTTGTCTCCTCTCAGGGATCCCGAGTAGACTGAAGTGAATATATATTTGTTATTTAGCTTGGGTAGAGACTTATGGCTTCATTTAGAAGTTGTCCATAGTTTAAATTTGAATTGGGTCTTACAACCCCCATTTACGAGTCGCCCATAGTTTGGATTAGGGTCAGAGCTTACGGCTTTCATTTGAAAGTAGCCTATGTGATTGGATTTGGGTAGGAGCTTAGAGCTTACATTTGAAAGTAGCAATAAAAATAAGTCTTAAGGCCTCTATTAGAGATGGCCCATATAACGGGTCTTATAACTTAGCCCTAGAAGCTAAGATGTCCAATGATTTTGGATGTTTAAATAGGTCTTATGGCTTCTGAATTTGAAAGTTGTCTGACGACGGGTCTTACGACATTACCATGTAAACTAAATGGACTGTATAGTAGGTCTTACAACCTAGCCCTATAGACTAAGATACCTGTTAGAGGAGTCTAGGATTATGTTATTACTTAGAAATTCTCTAAAAAGTCAGACATAAGACTTTCATTGAAAGTGGCTGGGGAATCTCAGGTGTATATTGCTTCACTTAATAGATATATTTAGTGAAATTATTTCCTATAAAATTTACTATTTCTAATAAAAGTGGCCTTTGGGGCCTAGATTAGTGAAGATGTAGCTCCACATACTTCAGTGCCTTAACACCAGTATTAGTGTTTCGTGGAAGTAATTTTCTTGCTAGTTTCAGTACTAGCCTTTCTTGTAGTAGTTTTTGTTTTACCATCCCTATTTTTACTTTCCAGTACTAGTTTCGCCTACATAAGTTAGCTTTACTTTCTACCTTTGCTTTCCATCATTAGTTCTACCTATAATAGCTTTGTTCAGTTCTATACTAGTTTTGTTCTACCAGTATCAGCTTTATTCTTTCTAGCACTAGTTTTATATTATCGGTTATATTTAATACACTGTATTAATGCTATATCTATTTGTTTGCAGGTAAATTGCACATGCAGCAATTTAGAGAGCTCTAAGATAGTTGCAATTGAGGCTACCATTGAGGGTCAAACAGTGTGTTGTTTGTATGCTCGTCGTAGTGCTCATAGCTTTTACTTCAGCAGTAGTTTTAGTTGCACCTATTTTTCTTTGCTAGCACTAATTATTTATTTATTTATTTATTTATTCTACACTAACTTTAGTCTACTTTTTTACATGTGTTTGTGGCCAGCAGTTACAATAGCTGAAGCTTGCAGTTGCAGAGGTTAGATTTTGCAATTATATAGGAGTTTAGAAAGCTTACGGGTAGTTATAGAGTCTGAGAGTCTAAGAGTTTGAGTTTGAGCATTTTTCTTGGAGTGTTTTTTATTTTACATTAATTAAGTAGATTATTTAATTATATTTTAATTTCAATTATAATTAAATTTAATTGCTTAGCTCTCCAATTAAAAAAAATGTATTTTAAAATTATTCAATTATTTATGTTATTATTTAAAATTTAAAGTTTGTTTCTCAATTAATTAAATTAATTTCAAAGGTTTTAGATTGAATTGGATGTTTCTTTAATTAAGTGTTATTAGATTAAATCAAAGCTTTGATTAAATCTCACATTAATTGGTTAATTTCAAAATTAATTATTTAACGATTTAGATTTCTCTTACTTGATTAAATTAAGTTGTAAATTTAAAATTCAATTAATTGGTTTAATTAGTTAAATAATTATGATTTTAACTTAATTAGTTTAATTAAAGTTTTCTGATTAAATTAACAATTAAAGTTTCTTTCTGATTTTAAGTTTTAAGTTTTAAATAATTTAAGTTTTGGGTTATTTATTTAGTTATTATTTATTTAGCTTTTAATTGGTCCATTAGTTAATTAACTCAAGGTTTCAAATTTAATTAAAATTTTAATAGAAATCTTAATTACTTGTTAAATTGGATTTCAATCAGTTATTCCATTAGTTAATTGATCACCTTTCTAGGTTCTAATTAAAGGTTTTAATTAATTAATAGGTTCAGTTAACCTTTAACTTAAGATTAAATTCTTTAAGTTGGTTGTTTAGTTAATTGATTATTGGTTACCAATTTGAAATCAATTTAAATTAAGTAGTTTAATTAAGTTAAAGTTTTGATTATTTAGATTTCCTTCCGACATGTTAATAGGACAAATATGTCCATAGTGAATAGGGTGGATATCTCGTTTCCGAAAACTAGCAGTTTTCCCCGTCAATCCTCCATGACCAAAATAACTCTATTTTCGCCCATGAACAAGTTGACATTAGTTCAATCCAAAACTTGAGATAAAGGATATAGGCCAAAAGACAATTCATAATACTTGTTCATGAAGTTGAAGTTACCAAATTTTCATTATTATTGGACGATTTGAAACATGCATTCATGAACAAAGAGTAAAAAGCGAGAGATAATTTTCATGAAACACTATTCATAAAATATTCTAGATGCTCAACTCTTTTTGAAGTTCAATGTATGTGGTTGTAACCAATTTTGTTGATCCTCTAAATCTCGTTAGTTGCATTGTAAGACGTTTAGCATATGGCATTGAATGAGAAAATTTATCGCTGAAGTGTATTGCTACATAATTAATGATGTTTGTTTTGCTTGTGATGTTGGACTTTTTTATGCTGGTATTGTTATCATGATGAAAATCTTTAAATTTAAACATGAGAATTTTCATTCCATCAATATCAAATTTGAATTTTCCGACTATAATGCCCATTACCCAACATCGATTAGTAGTTTTGGACTTTAAGATAAAGGGGCATAAAATAAAAAATAAAGTAAAACGTTAATGCCCATTACCAACATATTTATTGTTCTCTTATAAGAATGTCCTACTCCATAATCAACACATCATCATCACTAGTAGTAGTAGTAGCTATATCCTTCTCATGATTATTTTGGGGTCAATTTTATGAATCCCCATTTTCTATTCTTTGTATATGGTGTTAACATATCCTGCACAAATCTTTTTCAAAATACTTCTAGCCATGTTACTCAAGGTTTACTTATGTTCCTTCCTAATCCTTCAATAGTGAATTTTGCATCTATTTAATTAGTACATTTTTTAACTTTCTTTATTCTACATATCCTATTCTACATATCCAAGCCACGCAAATCTAATTTTTGCAACGCTACCATCAATACATGTTATTGCCAACATCTTTCTATGTAAATCATTCCTCAATTATCAGTTTTAGTTCTACCACAAATCCATCATAGCATTTCCTTCTACCACACAAAACTTAATCATCAACATTTTTTTATTGTCCAACACTTAGATCCACACAATATATCGAGCCTAATTGCTATATTAATAAAATTTACCTCAAGTATGCATGATATTCTTTATTGCATAATAATACTACTAAAGCACCTCTCATTTTAACCACCCAAATTCAAAAACTTATATTATCTTCTATTTAAATCTCTTTCAAATAATAGGTCCAACAAATGTACGCTTATCACACCTAACTATCACTTCATCATTCAATAATATTATTTAATATATGTTAATATCACACACACAAAATTGCATATCACGTATTCAATCTTTATTCGACAAATCATATGCATAATCTCTTCTAAAACTTTCTTCAATATCTTAAATTTTTATGTATTTCAACATGTATTAATGTTCTATCAATTAAAAATATTTATTAAAATTATATAAAGCATTTCACTTTGAATATTATTTAAACGAATATTTATAATAAATACAAAAAGATATGAACTCAACATTAATATTTTGATGTAATCCTGCTATCAATAGAAACTTTTTGATCACCGCACAAATATTTCTAGTACCAATCAATTCTACAATCTACATATATAGTCCTTTTATGTTATTTAGTTTTTAAATATTGCCTATTCAATACTTTGGCTTCTTTGATGTATTTATTCATATTTTTTTATTTATTTACTATTAATGGTTCTTTATAGCCTTGAACAAATATAGGCACCTCTTTTGACTATTTAGTCATCCATAGTTTGGTTAATTTGGTGCTGATAAAGATGATTAAAGGTTTTTATTATGATTTCTTTTTTTATCACTTTTAATTGCAAGCAAATTTATTGACTTCGTTAGATTGGATTTTAAATATTTAAATGCACTCTTTCTACTCCAATTTGCACTAATTTATTAAAATGTTTTATAATTAAATCATTTTTATACATAGTAGGATTGTTAGAATTAACAGGTTGAGTCATGGATTCCGTATGAGAACTAGCATAGTTCTTTTTCAATTCTAATAAAAGAATTTAAACTCATTTTTTATCTTTTGTTTATTATTAATATTTTATTTATAGTTATATTAAAAATTATACACTAATGTAGTTATAAAATGGGTATAATAAACACATAATATATTTAGAAAGTATTTACAAGTCAAGAGTAGTTCAATTAGCTAAAAGCGCCAATGCCCCTTGCATTACGCACATTGCATCAGAAAAGAACTTTAAAAACATTGGATCAAGGGTTCAAATTCCTTGCAATGCAACTTACGGTTACATACATCAATCTCTCTCCAAACAAAGCATCCACAAGATCTGCATGCATTCAGTATGTCTTCATACATATGTACTTTAAGCAAGCAAACGTGTACATCTAAAACCTCAAAATATATAATATGCAAAAACATAAAAAAAAGAAATAACTAGCACAACTCTTAATCCAACGTCATTACTCTCCTTTCCAACAAAATAAAAGAACATAAAACAAAATAAAAACAAAATCAAACCTGTATCCAACTGTGGGTTGGCAACCTGAATCATTTTTCTCCATTCAAACCTATTAAGAGCTAACTTCTCATTTAAATCTAATATTAAAAGATTATTTCTAACACTTTCTTACCAAGCTTTTTTAGGTCTACATCTAACTTTCTTAACATAGGCCAGATCTAATGCATCTACTCTCTAACAGGGTCATCAGAAGGCCGACACTTTATGTAATCAAACGATTTAAGATGACTCTCTCTAATCTAATCTACGACTAGAACTACTCCAACCATTTCATATATACACTCATTATGTATTCTCTCTCTAATTGTAAGCCAATAATCCACCTGAGCATCATCATCTTTGCAACACTTAATTTTATACTTCTCTTTTAATGGCCAATATTTTGCACCATAACGTACTGCAGGTCTCACCACCATCTTATAAAATTTTTCATTAAGTTTGAGGTATTTTTCTATCACACAACATGCCTAATGCATTCATCCACTTCAACCATCAACTCGAATTCTACAAATAATATCCCCATCTATTTCACCACCACATTGAACAATAGATCGGAGATATCTAAAATGTACACTTTTTTTAATGACTTGATCACCCAAAATCACAATCCAACCATTATATCTATTAATACTAAAATTTCACTCCATGTATCACTTTTAGATCTACTCAAACGAAAATCTTTAGACTCTAAGATTTACCTTCACAATTCAAATTTTCCTTCTACTCCCTCTCTGGTCTTATCAACAAGAAGAATATCAGCAGCAAAAAGCATAAACTAGGGTACAAATGTCTAGTAAGAACATAAAATTGAATAAAAACCTAGAATCAAACATGCAACTCTTTGATCTCCAATGAGTTTCTACCAAAGGAAAAAAAACACTGCAGTGCCAAACTTTTGAGATAAACACACTAAAATTCCTTTTTTTTTTTTATTCTTCTGCTCATTTCGTTTTTTCCCCAAGAATCTGACTTCTTTTTTACTCACCGCTCGAATCAGAATCACAGTCAATCTCAACCAATTTTACATGAATTACCAAGTCAACACAATGTGGCTACAGAATAGATTCAATGAAACAGGGTTTAGTCTTACAAAATAAAGGAAATACCTGACCAAATTCCAGCAACCTTCATCTCTAACTTTAATTTTTAACATGGTTCTTTCTCAATTCTAATTAAAGAATTTCAAACTCATTTTTTATCTTTTGCTTATTATTAATATTTTATTTATAATTATATCTAAAATTATACACTAATGTAGTTATAAAATGGGTATAATAAACACATAATATATGTAGAAAGTATTTACAAGTCATGAGTAGTTCAACTAGCTAAAAGCTCAAATGCCTCTTGCATTACGCACATTGCATCAGAAAAGAACTTTAAAAACATTGGATCAAGGGTTCAAATTCCTTGCAATGTAAGGTACGGTTACATACATCTAGCTCTCTCCAAACAAAGCATCCATCGACAAGATCTGCATGCATTCAGTATGCCCTCATACATATGTACTTTAAGCAAGCAAACGTGTACATTTAAAATCTCAAATCATATGACATGCAAAAAAGAAATAACTAGCATAACTCTTACTCTCCTTTCCAACAAAAATAAAAGAACATAAAACTGAATAAAAACAAAATCAAACCCTTATCCAACTATGTGGTGTTGACTTCATGAATCCTTTTTCTCCATTCAATCCTATTAAGAGTTATATTCTCATTTAAATCTAATATTAAAAGATTATTTCTACCACTTTCTAACCAAGTCTTTTTAGGTTTACCTCTTAACCTTTTAAACATGGGCCAGATCTAATAAATGTACTATCAAAAGGACGATACTTTATGTAACCTAACGATCTAAGATGACTATCTCTAATCTTATCTACCACTAGAACTACTCCAACCATTTTATGTATATACTCATTTCATATTCTATCTCTAAGTGTAAGCCAATCATTCACCTGAGCATCATCATCGTGGCAACACTTAATTTAATTTTATGCTTCTCTTTTAATGGCCAATATTTTGCATCATAAAGTATTGCAGATCTCACCAGCATCTTACAAAATTCTTCATTAAGTTTGAGGTGTTTTTCTATCACACAACATGCCTGTTGCATTCCTCCACTTCAACCATTCAACTTGAATTCTACAAATAATATCCTCTTCTATTTCACCACCACATTGAACAATAGACCGGAGATATCTAAAATATACACTTTTTTTAATGACTTGATCACCCAAAATCACAATCCGACCATTAGATCTATTAATACTAAAATTTCAATCCATGTATTCACTTTTAGATCTACTCAAATGAAAATCTTTAGACTCTAAGATTTAACTCCACAATTCAAGTTTTCCTTCTACTCCCTCTTTAGTCTTATCAACAAGAAGAATATCAGCACCCAAAAACATACACTAGGGTACATCTTCTTGCAAATGTCTAGTAAGAACATTAAATTGAATAAAAACCTAGAATCAAACATGCAACTCTTTGATCTCCAGTGAGTTTCTACCAAAGGAAAAAAAATACTGCAGCGCCAAACTTTTGAGATAAACACTAAAATTTCTTTTTTCTTTAATTCTTCCCCTCATTTCATTTTTTCCCCGAGAATCTGACTTCTTTTTTACTCGCCGCTCAAATCAGTATCTCAGTCAATCTCAAACCAATTTTACATGAATTACCAAGTCAACACAATGTGGCTTGAGAATAGATTCGAAGACGAAGGGCCATTTAGTCTTACAAAATAAGTGAAATAAATACTTGACCAAATTCCTGCAACATTCATCTCTAATTTCATTTTTTACAACGCATCAAAAGAGATACATGTAGAATCACTGTATCAAAAACCAAACTTGATGAATTAACGACTGCAGAAAACCACGGCATCAGTTTTACTAGTTTCATGCTTCCGCCTTAGAAAAAGTTAACCCAGTTCCGCTTCACACGCCATTTCTTGGTAAATGGGCATATAATGCTCAGTCCAATTCAAGCATGTAAATCGAAACTTTTTTAATTAAATGGTTGCTGCATGAATATAGAAACATCGTCATTGATTAAAAGTACTAAACATATAAAATCCAAAAATACACTATGGGGAAACAAGGAAAAGGAGAAAATCTTAGGCCTCGTGTGATATCTCTTTTCCACTTGTATTGCCGTATGCGATCCATGTCCCATACATCACCACATGCAGACTTTCCCGCCGACAGACCTGCTTGCATACCCAAGAAAATGCCCAAAATGCACTTGCAAAGAATAAGCCACCAAGTTTCCCGTGTCATGCCCAAACAAGTATAGAACCTAGAAGAATTGAAAAGCAATGTGCAGCAAAGCAGACCCCACCACGTAGGCAAAAAAAAAACCCTAAGGAAACAAAGGGGCAAAGAGGGGGCAATCTTGTACTTCAATAATTTAGGTAAGAATGATGAACTGATCAATTGAAGTTCTAAATATGAAAGCAGAAGAAACATTTCCAAGTTTTAGAAATGTGGAGTAGGCTTCACAGGTAGGCTTACTATTGGCAATTCTTCAGTAAGTGGTAATTGTTGTCCGACAGTTCTGCCTTCTCTTTCTTCTTTTCTTTATATCAGACGTACATGCCACCAACAAGAAAACCATTGCACCTACTTAAAGTTTTTTTTATAACTAAGCTATAAATGCAAAACTGACATGCTTCTCTACAACAGCAAATACAACCTTTAGCGGACAATATGCAAATGTAAAAATAAATAAATAAATAATTGCAGCCAAGATTGCTTAAAATAACTGAAAATAAGGCCGTGAAAATTGAAATTAAACCAAAAATTTTGAAGCTCCTTTTTTAGTTAATCCATATGAAGCCACTTGGAATAAGATACAACAACAACATCATCAAGCCTTTATCCCACTATGTGGGGTCGGCAACATGAATCCTTTTTCTCCATTGTATCCTATTAAAGGTCAAATTCTCGTTTAAATCTAATAAAAAAATGTCATTCCAAATATTTTCTAACCAAGTCTTTTTAGGTCTGCCTCTACCTGGAATAAGATAGCACTTCAAAAAAACAAAACAACAATTTCACCAAACAAAAAATTAAATTAAGGTCACATGTAATGTATAGTAAACTATAAATTGTTAATCCATGAAATGAACCTGTTTCGTCTTCAGCGTGCTGCTCAGAAGGAAGTGCAAGTCATTCAACTGAGCTGAGAGATTGTCCTTGAATGAAGAAACCATGACCTCAAGAATATTAGATACACCATTTAATTGTGATGCTAACTTTTGAAATGAACACAAGTTTGACTTCATTCCTTTCAAATCAAGCCTATCTAGTCAACGTTAAGGCATGCACTTCGAATATCATATAATGGGTGGGGTCGGAGAGAGGAATCCTACAGAATTTACTGTTCAAATTTTGAGATAACTCTTAGAGGATACATGTTATCTGAAGATCATGAATTATGCCCTTGAATCTTTGCTTGCACCAGTCCTTCACAACCACTTCATCCAATAAGAAAGAAATAACAGGGTCACTAGATACAGCATTCTCATCCATACAGACATCTGTAACATCTGTTGTAATTGTTAAGGTAAAAAGTTATAATAGAAAGATCATTCAAAGAATATTAGTCAAGCAGACAGGACAAATATGCATCCGAAGTCTGAAGTATCATCTTCAGTAAGTATAGATATTCAAGGATACAATGGCAAATCAAAGATGCAAGGTTGTTATCTAGTGCAACATCAAAGAGGGAATACAAGCGTTGAATAGCCAGAAAATGATCTTTGCTATCATCCTTCTCCTGAAATCTGTCTGCATGTTTCTTAGAAATAAGGCCAGCACTAGCACATTCATAATAAAGACGAGGTCTTAATCTATTTCCATTGACTGGGAGAGAAGTTCTGCAAATTGGACACATGTCACATCTCTTGCTACATTCAGCACACAAAGAGGCATGTCCACATGAGTTCAGTACATCTTGAACGTAGCGGCCACAGCTACTCAGATCCCTAGTGGCCCTGCAACGCTCTACTTTAGCCTCATTGCATAATTCCAGTAGATCAATTGATGCCAGGTGCTCCAAAGCATCCTGAATAAAATACCGAACTATGACTATTACAAATATTGCAATGATAAAGGATTAAAGAAAAGCCAACCCACAATGGATTCCAAGTATACAAAAATCAAAGTACATTTACAAGGAAAATATACTAGGAAATAAGTATTGAGAAACCATTGTATTAGACATTATAAGAATTATCATTCGAAATACAATATGAAATAAGATCTCTAAATGAGCTATGCTAAATCTAACATCCAAGTAAGCTATATAGATGAGAATTTTAAATGATTTAACTGGTCATTGATTGAAAAATACATGTATCAGCACGAATTTGGGGATATAAGTCAACATTGGCTAATTATGTTTCTTCCAACCAGGGAAGTGAATCTTCTGACTGAAAGAAACCTGAGCAATATGCATAATGTTCATTCCCACTTTATTGAACAAAAAGATATGAATAACACATGCATTCCATAACATTGTATATGTAGGTTAACAGGCTGAATTAAAAAGTAGCATTGCGATAAACCAGGTCATCGCCTGCTTCGGCATAGACTGCTTCGACATCGCTTGTTCGGCCTCGCCAGCTTTGACATCGCCTTGTTCGGCTTTTGCCGCGCCTGCTTCATGTTGGAAGAGTTCATAGGACGATTTCTTCGTAGCGATGTAACGATCCATCTTTCCTTTCATGCATGTGTAGGGTTCAACTGCGTTGTGAGAAGCAGAATTTTGATAGAGTTTAATATTATTCTCTGGTGCTTCAATTTTTTTGTATTTTTTTCTTTGGTTTTTTATCGGCTTTGCCCCAATGATATCACAATTCATCAGGACATGCTTTAACTTGAAAAAAAATAATTGGAATGGTTCTCGATCCTTTTTGGATCCCTTTGGGATAAAAAGGCATTCAACGTCCTTTTTGGATAAAGGAAAAAATTATAGATGATGAAGAATTGGAGGATGATATTGGCATAAATTATAAGGATTCTTCTGAAAACAATCAAACTAATGATGAGACTGTCGTAGGTCTTGATCATAAGGGCGTGTTTTATTTTTAAGTGAGTATTTATTTTGAATCTTGTGTTATAGAAATATTATCTTCAAACAAATCATCACGTTCATAATTTACTTAATATATTTTTCATTTTGAATTATTTATAATTTTTAAAGTACTTTATTTTTTCCATTTTGAGGCATACCCCTCGATCCGTCTTGAGGCATACACCTCACCTCGCTTAGACAAAACACCTCGATTCCTAATTTCACCTTTAAAACCTTGCTATTAACAGGACAATGGAGAAAAAAGATTCATATAGCCAACCCCACATAGTGGGATCAAAACTTGTAGTTGTTGTTGTATTTCTTAGCCTCAACCATTGGATGAAGAGCTGATGTTCTTAAGTAGACTTAAAGGCAAAGCTAGAGTTTTATCTTCGCGACTGACCAATTTGCCATTCTTCTATTGTCAACCCCTCTTAGATTCTTTGTCTTTGCCTCTAGTCTCACTTCCTATATCGCTTCCAATCGACCCTCAAAGAGGCGAAGAGAAACAAGAGACAATTTTCAAGCAAAGTTCCTTCTCCATTCCACACACCTTTGTGGTTTGTTCCCCCTTTCCATTCTCCATTATGGCTTCCATTAAGTCTCTTCTAGCAATTGTGCTTAAAACTTTGCAATCTCCACCATAACATATTTATTTAAGCATCGATGATTTCTCCCAAAGAAGAAATATCAAGAGATTATAGGTGACATTCTCTCATTGAATTAAATCGAATAAGGAAACTTCAATTCATTCACTCAACTAGCACGCTAAAGTTTTCCAACATGTGAGACTTTTTGATGAGGACATCGTCAGCATTTTTTGACACGTGTACCATCAGGAGACGCCGGAGATCGACGGCTACGATCATGAGTTTTATTTTGAGTCATTTCATGTAGTAGTTTATGTTATTTTCAGTTTTTTTCCGCTTTTGCCCTTATGGGTATTTGGTCGCTATTGTAGCGCAAGGGGCATTTTAGTCTTTTATTTTCTTTGTCATTTGGAGGCCTATATATGGCCCTTTTCTTAAGTAATAGGGAGTTTTGATGAATAAAAAATATTTGCTTTGTGTTCTCTTTGTGAGTGCAAACCTCCACGATCTCTTAGTGAGTTCGTAGGAGAAGCTATATCTCTTTGTGAGTTCTAGATTTTTCTCGTTCTACGATTTTCCTTTATTTCTCATGGTCAAATCATCATCGTGGAGATTCGGATTGAAGCACTTATGGAAAATTGGAATTCACCCCTTGGATCCTTATATTTTCCATACTTCTTCCTCTCCTTGGATCCTTGCCGCCGCCCCTTTCCCCTAGCCAAACCGCCGGCCAGCCTCCCGCCGACCAACCCAGCACCCCATCCCGCCGGCCTGCAGGAGCCCTCCCACCGGCCAATCCTCCATCCGGCCACCCGTCGGCCACCACCAGCCCTTCCTCTGCCGGCCACCCTGGATCCATACCGCCGGCCCCCATTTGGTTTCCCTTTGCTAGTTTGAATTTCATCCTTTAATGACTTTCCTAATTAATTCACTTAAATTGGGGAATTAATTAAGGGAGTTACAAATTTTTGAAATTCAAATTCCCTCCCAATTTTCTTTCAAGAAAGGAGTTACATGACTTAATTAAAATCTGAAATCTAAATTTCAGATTTTGATTAATTAATTGTGGTCCCCACCTATTTAATTCCAAGCCTCTCTC